>NC_079561.1:1485000-1600000 GCF_015846415.1 Triplophysa dalaica
ATTATTCAAATAAAATGCTGATTGCTTGAAATATGTAAAAATGTATGTGGCCACAAAACCAACACCAAATTCTTTGAAGTTTCTAAATGGCATTCACATTTTTGAGAAAATGTGCATTGTTGTGTGTTTTTTATTAACATACAAAAACATGTTTTATTATTATTTATGGCTTTTCTTTATTAAAAGCATTATTTACATTACACATGCACATAATAGCATATCACTCACATCTCAAATTGTGTTATAATATCGTTCCAAATGTTTATCTGACAAAACCTTTAGGTTCACCCCAAAATGAAAATTATGTCATCATTTATTTACCCTCTTGAAATTTCAAACGTGTACGACTTTCTTTCTTCTGCCAAACACAAAATAATATATTTTTAAGAATGTTGGTAACCAAACTACACTGGTCCCCATTGACTTGCATTGAGTTTGTGTCCATACAAAAGAAGTCTATGTGTACCGCTGTTGTTTGGTTACTTGGCTATAATCTTCAAAATATAATATTTTGTGTTCTGCAGAAGAAGTTTGAAATAACAAGAGGGTGAGTAAATGATGTCAGATTTTTTTTTGGGTGAACTATCACTTTAATTGGCGTTTTCTCATTGACTTCTAATTTTTAACTGATGGACAAATAAATATTTAAAGATAAAAATTGCATCGTCACAGATTTCTTTTGCTTGTTCTTGTACTTATATTTGAGCTTGCGACCAATTTTCACCAGTATCCGCCAAAGTTTTTAGTACGAGAACTTGATTAAAAACAAAGTCGTTAATTTATGGTGCTCCTTGATAGCGATATAGATCACCATATTTTAAGACCGGGCTGGACATATCAGCACTGAAAAGAGAGAAGATGCAATTGCCTCTGAGATAATTATTTAACATGGACAGTTTTATGAAGTCATAATTAGAGAATAATAGAGAAACGTAAATGACACCGTCATTAGGACCAGCTCGACAATAAATGATCTTATAAATTTTAATGAAGTGCCCTCTTGAGTGATTCAATAGGCTTAATGTGATCACAAGGCATAAATAATATCATAATTGCTCATATTAAGTAGTTAGTGTGGATGATGAGAGGCTTTACAATACAGTCTTGAGGTTTTTCCATCAGAGGGGTTTGCTCGTATAAAGCTCACGTACATTTTATCGTTCTCCTCATCAAGGGCACATAGTGAGGTCACGTCCCAGTTCCCTGACGTCAGGAAGCGAGGAGAAGCCGAAGGAGTTAAAGTCTGATAGGGAGAGAGGAAAGATTATACTGTTAATTTGTAAATGTCCAAAAAAAAGACATCATTTAAGAGATAGTAAAAAGATGCAAATCCATACAACTACATTTTTTTTTTCCAATTTTAAAATAAGCAAAATCCAAAATGATACACAAACTTCTTCAATTGCATACACTTTCACAAGTTTATGTGTGCATCCGATTTAATTATCCACAGTGAGAGAATGAAATCCATCCACAGACCTGAGCGGGGAGACTGGCGATGTGAAGAAACTCCCCACGGGCACCTTGCTTGGCAGGCAGGATGAGATAAAACAGGGAACCATCTGCTGTGAACATCGGCTCGTCCTGTAGGACAAGCCGCCATCAATACACCAACCAACAACAGATCAATGAGAAATGACACCATTTTGATGCAATTCATTTCTGTCTTCAGCTTTTATGAGGCGTACAACATGGCCAGAAAATTGATTAAATGTCTCCCTTGAGAGAGAGAGAGAGAGAGAGAGAGGCTAAACTTACCTGTTGTTGATTGTTGTGCCAAAAATCCAACGTCATTTGGTGCCTCTGAAGATTAAAGACATTTAAAAAAGATTAGACATGTCATATTTTATGCGTAATATATGTGCCTTAATGTTTGATTCTCTTCAGCCTGCCAGCGAGAGGTGTACTCCATAATAAACTTATCGGCTGACTCAGAGACAGTCCATCCATCATTCTAACAGGAATCATATTAAGGATGTTTCATGTTTATCTGGAGTTTAGACGTGTTGTCTCACTGCTGTCTGAAACAACTACGGTTCAAAATTCACTCCATTAGGAACCTCGAAGACATCTCTAACTTCTTTAGACAGGGTGCGCTTTTAAATATAGTCACAATGAATCTTACAATTGTTTTAAAGGGACCCTTCACGCAAAAATGAAAATTCTGTCATCATTTACTCACCCTCAAGTTGTTCCAAATCGGTATAAATGTCTTATTTTCTGATGAACACAGAGAAAGATATTTGGATGAATGCTTGTAACCAAACAGTTCTTGGCCACCATTGACTCCCATAGTTGAAAAAATGACAATGGTAGTTAAAGTGTCCCAGAGCCAGGAGCGGACTGGCTAGCAAATTTGGCCCTGGATTCTTCCGGCCACATCGGTCCTCTATCAATTTTGTAGACATGGGGGGGGGATTGGTGTTCATTGCGCTACATGCAAACGTGTCCGACTGGCTTATGACTTCGGGTTGCGTGCATTCGAATTTATAATACGTCCGCCAGTCCGCCCCTGGTGTGACGGCCTTTCTTTTACAGAATTTTCTACTGGTCAGTCTGCCCCTGCCCAGAACGGTTTGCTTTCCTACATTCTTCAAAATATCTTCTTTTGTGTTCAACAGAACAAAGACATTTATAAACAATTTTTCCCTACTATATTAGTCAATGATGGCCAATAACTGTTTGGTTACAGGCATTCTTCCAAATATATTTCTCTGTCTTCATTAGAACAAAGACATGTATACAGATTTGGAACAACTTGAGGACAGGTAAATAAAAAACAGAATTATAATTTGTACTAGCTTAACTACGTCATGTATTTTACCACTGTATTGACCCATCAGCATCCAGAACAGAAAGCATCCAGTCGGTTTTATAACTGGAGGTATCGGTTGCCCACAGCAGATTTAAAAATCAAACAAGATTGTCACATCGCTGTAAAACGCAAGCACCCCGGCGCACATCCGATCCATCACCTACAGGCGCATACACAAATAGGGGGTGACCTTTAAAAGTTGTGGCAGGCTGCAAATAGAAATTGAGGCTTAAAAGTAAAGCTGAGCGAGTCTATCACGCTTCGGAAAGGAAAATGGGCTGAGCTGGCAGAAGAGGAGCTGGAGATTCATAGAGGAGGGCCAAATCAATAGATAAAGACACTCAGTGTGCTGCAGTGGATGAAGTGATGACCTCTGACCTCTGAGCAGGCTCCTGTCGTGGCCTCGCACACACACAGCACAGAATGATTCTGGACCCGGTTCAACCATCGCAGGGCTAGACGAGTACTGCTGATCCAACTCACCATGGAGATGTAGCTCTCTCTGCAGAAAAAAGAGAGAAGGATTTAATTTCTCACTGAATCGAAAAGGAAATCTGGGATTTTTCCCTGCACAAAACGTCACTGTGATGTTCAAATAAATGATATTTAGTATTTTAATATGAATGAGATCTATGGAAAAATACTGAAGAGTAGACATGAAGAAAATGTGGACGGTGCTCGCCTGTGCACTTTCTCCACCCCGATGCTATTATGGTGTTATGGGTAATTCTGTCTTGCTGTGTGGTTTCTAAGGTGCTCAGAGTAGTTTTAGATTTGCTGTGTTTGTTGCTGGGGCATTACCGATGGCAAGATGTTTTTTCACTCGACCAAGACCAAGAAAAGCCCAGCCCTGATGCCATCTGCTCCCAGGATATAACCCCAAGATAACTTTCTCCCAAGATGAAAACTTAAAGTCTGATAAGTTTGATATACATTACATGCTGTATACAAGTATACAATGCTATTTTTTTAGCATTTTCTCTTTTTTAGGGCCATTTTCATTTAAACTGCATGTCTTGTTTAATACACCTGGCATAGATTATATTCCTTGACCAAATGTCTAGTATAGACCATTTTAGTAGATTACAATCTTCGTTCACATTTCAGTATAGGGGCTTTTCTGGCTTTTTAACAAACGCTTAACTACGACTTTCCCTCCAATAAACACTTTATTTGTTGCTTATTAATCGTAAGTAAGGTAGTTAGGTTTTGGGTAGGATCAGGGATGTAGAGTATGGTCATGCAGAATATGTGCTTTATAAGTGCTTATAAACAGCCAATATGCCAATAATAGGCATGCTGATAGCAACTAGTTAATAGTGAGAATTGTCCCCGATACTGAAGTGTTACGCAATCTTTTTATGAGGATGTAAAAATGTGCAATAATACCATGTCTTGTATTCTTTTCTGTATGTGTGGTATTCTGTATATGTATTTTAATATTATATATAGGCATTATATGTATTCTATAAATGTATCTATTTTATTTTATTTATCTAATTAAGCTGCTTTGACACAATTCAACCATATTAATAATTTATTAGAATTGAAGTGAACTTTTTTTATGAAACCGTAATTGATTTGTTGCCTTCATAACATACAACATATTTATACTGTATAATACACATTAGATGCAATAATATTCCATTAAACTTAAGCACAGCACACTGATGATATATTATTAGGTGCATCAGCCCTCAAAAATGTAATTTGGAAAGAACACTTTCATAGCTGCCGCCACTACTTTGGTACACCTAAAAACACTCAAGAGCCTTGAAATGGCTTCAGAGCACAAGCAAAACCCTTTTCAATTTTAAAGGACAGCCAGCGCCGGTGTTTTATAGTATATTAGTTATTTTTCCCGGCTAAATTGCATCATTTCTAAACCACGCTGTTGTTGTCACATTCATCCCTTGTGTTAATTTGATGTTTTTATTGTAATGTTTAATGCTGCTATCTTAGCTTGATCTTTCTGGAAAAAGAGATATTTTATCTCAAGGGTGGAACCTGGTAAAATAAGGGTTTAATTAAATCACGCTCTGGGGATTATTTTCAGCAGGAGGAGTTGCTGTCAAGGGCAAAATTGTTTCGGTCGGCTCGAGATCTATGTTAAGATTTCATTTTCCAGCAGGGCGCAGAAACAAAGCAAACAGCGAAAACAAAAGCTATGAAGAATGGCTTAAATATGGAAGGCTGGTATGCTGGAGAGGTAAGCAAAAAGCCAGAACTCAGAACTAAATTCAATTCTTATCCTGCAGCAGGACCTGAAAATTGCTGTCCGGCCGCATACTCACTTTAATTCAGCAAAGTTGTAGCATATTTGCACTGAAGAATGGCCGAACCTTGCACACACATAGACTTAAAGATTCTGGGTTATATATGTGCAAAGCATTGTGGTAGCTTTAGTATGGACGTCACGTTTTACTATAGTGTTTCGACAATTGACAATTAACAAGTTAACAATTTAGGTTATACTTTGAATAAACCAATAAAATATTTGGTAACACTTTCCTTGAAGCATGTATGTATAATGCATTATAAAGAGTTATTAAAGGGTAAAATGCATTATAACTCTTCATAATGTGTGTTGTAATGCATTATATGTAGCTGTTAAGAATTATAACCAATCTAAAATGTGTAGTGTAACAATGAATAAGTGTTATAAGGTATTAACTGCAATACTTATTATTTATAAGACATTACAATGTTTTAAAACTACTTTTATAATGCTTTACAGATACATGCTTCAAGGAAAGTGTTACCAAATATTTTAGTCTTTTTCTGGCATCATGCACAGCGAGGAGGATTTCCTCTACTCTGTAAGAGGTATATTTCTTGTTTTTTTACCATCCGAATATATGATTCACATTTGTTCGGGAGAAAACTTGATTTTAAAACATTTTGAGTCTTATAAATAATTTGAATATTATGAGGAATTGCTTTCATTTGTTTGTTGCCTAGAAACAACATTTTGCAGTGACATCATCCCTCTTACCACCTCAAAGGAAATTGCAATTGTCATATCGTATGTTGTTTGTAATAAATAAAAATAAAAATCTAATAAATAAAGATGTTTTCTATTATTGCACGGGTTTAAAGAACATTTCATTTTTTTTGTCCATATTGATTTGTTGGCATAAGCGTGACTGCGGACACAATGTAATGAAAGATAAACTTCACCTGTTGTTTAGGGAGTCGGGTGGAATCATTTCTAATGTGTGAGCTGGACCGTATAAATTCACCACAAACAGGCTGGCTGATGGGATTCTGGAACCTGCCTTTACAAAACAAACACATTCAACATCGTCACATCACAAACAGACATTTCAAGTCGTCATATGGAACAATTCCGTCATTATTTCTTCGATATGCATTTTTCAATCCATATGATTTTCTTTCCTCCATAAATAATCAAGCACATACAAGTCAGTGTGAATTATTTGTACAAAATATGGATTGATCAGGCTTTTGAATTCACAGAATTAATGATCCGGTCACAGTAATTAACAGCTTGCAGCATGAAGACTTAAAGTCTTATAAATCACTTTAATGTTGCATTTATGGAGCATCAATGTCCTTTTTAACATAAAAGATTTACAACGTGTCTACATCGGACGCAACTGGTGGTATTGTTGTGCCGTGCCGCATCCAGAATGTACTAAAAAAGAAAGGAATGACAAACACAATTCTTCAAATTGTGATGCAAAAAGCACTCTGTGATGCAAGGAAACAACGGAAGTTAAACAAGTCTGGAAAAAAGTTTTCAAGTTTGAGCGAACTGCGTAGTTCTGAACTCTTGTCTTCTCTATGATGACAGGATATTTATCTTCGAGTAAAATATAAGAACAATAAAAATGTTGTGCTTGTACCTTTGGGTAAGGGTAGACCACATTAGATGGATAGATCCCGCCCAGGAAGTGAGGTATCTCCATAAAAGGCGTGGCTGAGTTGTTGATGGAAAGATACGCCAGCCGTGCACCGTCTTTGGCCCACCAGAACGCAGGATATTTCAGAAGTATTTCCTCTAAAACATCACACATTTCAATAAGGTAAGGCACAGAAATTCAAGTTTGATGAAGTGTATCAATCTATAACGGAGAGCGCCGATGACCTGGGCTGATTACCATAAATCTAATTTATCCATCTCATGGCATATTTATGAGATCATGATCTTCACGTAACTACCGCGCTGTCTTCAAGCGGGTTGTCTCAGAGCAACAGATAATATTGAGTCATTACAGTTTTTTTGGAAGACACATTGGAGATCACTGACCCTCATAGGTCCAATCAGACAGTCCATTAAGCACCAGCCCACTTCTGCCCGTGGTTGTCAAACGCATCGCCTTGCTGGAAACATCGGGCTTGTAGTAGATGTCATTCTCGAAAACAAAGACCTGGCATTAACGGAGACACCAAAACAACATTAATTTGAATAGATGGAGCTATATTCTGAGATGCTTGCAGGGATGTTAGAAAACGAGGAGGGCTGGATGCACGACAACAGCTCGAGCATCTTTAGTTTAAGAGATGTGCACTAAAACGTACAGCTGCTCTCATGAATATGAAACACTAATTAAACGAAGGGATCGACGACATATTCATCAGTCACACACTGCTGCGTAATTAAGGGTACGACTTCAATAGCATACTACAATACTACTCTCACTACTGTTTAACACAATGTTTAAACACAATTCCCAGGATCAAATGAGCAGTGTACCATACCAAAGAGGTTAAGGACAGTTCACACATCACTATAAAGATACAAGCATACACACCAATAACTTATAACTTACACTTATTCTTAGTTTGCACGATGTTGCAGATTTAATAAAAGGGATTCATCCCAAAATGAAAATTCTTTCAGCATTTATACTCATGTCATTTCAAACCTGTATGACTTTCTTTCTTTTAAGGAACACAAAAGAAGATATTTTGAAGAATGTTGGTAACGAAATAACATCGGTCCCCATTGACATCATTGTATGGGCACGAAACCACAGAGACATTTCTCAAAATATCTTCTTTTGTGTTCTGCAGAACAAAGAGTCATATACTACGACGGCGTATTAGTGCCACGAAAAAAAAAAAAAAGATTTCGAGAATAAAGTCGAAATGTTACGAGATTAAAGTCGAAATGCCACGTAAAAAAAAAAAATCGAGAATAAAGTCGAAATGTTACGAGAATAAACTCGTAATATTTTGAGAAAATTTACAGAATTGCTAGAAACAATGGCTGTGGAGGATTTGGAAGTACTTCAGCGGGGGTCACAACGCGTTGTGGCATATGGATTTATATGATAAACCGAAGCAAACACTGAAATAGAATACAAACATTGAAATATTAAAACAATTTTTGATTACCTAATGTACAAAAAGCTGGTTGCATCAAGTTTATAAAAGCCACAATCCTTAAGGATTTATAAAAAAATGTACAAATGTGAACTAAAGAGGTTTTAAAAATGACTGCTGGTGTTTGCAAGGCCTTCCGAACTCACTGGTTCAGATGACGTGCTTAAACATAATTTAAACTCTTAAAATACAACATTCACATAAACAAAATACGTTTAACGACGAGTCTATTCTCGTAACATTTCGATTTTAATCTCGAAATCTTTTTTTTTTTTTTTTTTTTCGTGGCATTTCGACTTTAATCTCATAACATTTCGTAACATTTCGTAACATTTCGACTTTATTCTCGAAATCTTTTTTTTTTTTTTTTTTGTGGCACTAATACGCCGTCGTAATATACAGGTTTTGAATGACGCGAAGGTGAATAAAAGACGACAGAATTGATATTCGTGGTTGAACTGTCACTTTAAATTTGAGTGGATTTTGAATCAGCTCGACAAAAGAAACATGCTCTGAAAGTGATCCCAATAAACGGTTAATTTTCTTTTATTTGATATGATTAAAAAAAATGTTTTTACTATAGTAAACACCGTCATAGTTTTCATTAAAACCAACACAATTCCCATTATAACTATTAAATCCATTACATTTCCTATTTGTGACTTTGTTTTTTTTCAGCAGGGCTATCAGAAAAAAAGGTAAAAAAATGTACACTGGCGCTGTACTCTTTCAAAAATTTTACATATTGGGACCTCCTTTAAAGGATACACAGCTTGGGTACATTTATTAATACCATTGTGTCTTTCTTGACTTGATTCATTAAGTTTCAAATGTTACTCAAAACTCTATTAACCGCTTTCATTTCCAACATGTTTGAAATCACAAGAAACAGCAGTATATACAGTGCAGTAATGAGCTATTCTAGCTATTATTCCATTCTGAACATACCCTCATACTTCATTCTAAGCGTGTTGGCTATGCGTACTAGCTGTAATACAGTTAGAGACAAAGACAAATGAAGGGTGCATTCTCACCAGCTGGTTCCCTTGAGGCCCCCACGCCGCATACTGAAGTACAGACACATCCTCATCTGGTGGTGTGAGGTCCTCAATTTCCCTACAGACACGCAGACAAAAACACACAAACACACACAAATATTGACACTCTTACATCTTAAAGATGTACGGCACAAAACGTGCTCGGTTGAGCTCATCGAAGCAGCACGATGCAGAGATCACACACGACAAAAGTAAAATACACAAAGAGTCAAGGCCGGGGGTCTATTCATGCGATGGAACCTCAGCTAAGGCTAAATGATGGGTGAGCTCAGAATAAAACAAGCAAATGGGCTTGCAGACATTTGTTTAGTCTTACTGCCGTTTCATAACCACAGGCACAATACAGCAAATCCCTGTCGGAGCATTCAGTACATTGCGGGTTAGTGAAACAAGATTTCGTCCGCTGGAGATCCGCCAACTTTAGGGCAAACAGGACCTTCCAGAACTGTTAAAGAATCGATGCCTAATGGATAACTTTGGATGGAAGTACAAACAGGAGGGGACCGTTGGACTGTTTTTTAGGTTGTGCACATGCCCGATAAAGGCCATGCAGAACGGGACCTCTGTCTACCTACCCGCTGGTCACAGTGTAGATTGCAAAAGATGCAGTGAAGGACTTTGAGAATACCTGGAAAGGGGCAGAGGACATGGTAGATCCCTAAATTGTACACATGCATGCACACACAAACACACAGGCTATGTTTGGAATAGCGTACAACCACACAACATTATCTTGGCATGTGTATAATGTGCAATTCATTCAGACTTCTTCTGTGTTCCGTTCTGCACACTACTTGAAATATCTTGTGTATACTTCACGATATGTAGTATGCAGAATACCCGTATTCCATAAACACCAGCACAACAACTGTATGGATTCTGCTTAATTCATCTTTTCATTTTTTAAGTTTTAAAATCATCACCAAAAAGCAAAGCTCTGCATCTACTTAATGTGAACATCAATAGCAAGATTAGGAGTCCAGCCTCCAAGCCGTCTGACTCTTACAGTACATCAAGTGGATGGGGGTCACGTGACCGAATGATACCGGTTAACCGTCTCTATCAGCACGATCATTAGGGTCGATGTTCCTTTTAAAGTAAAAGATCCACCTTTTAACACACGCACATTTCCTTGAAACCCACTTCACTTCACTGAATTGCAATGTAAGAGATGTCTTAAATCAATACCGTGTCCTTTTGGTCTTGAAAGGGCGACTGTACATTCCGCCAATAAAGCACACAGTATATTACAGCGCATATGACTATATGAAGATATATACCTTTTGCATTGATCAGAGACTGCTAATGGTAACATGAGACCTTTTAATTTTTGCAGTCTTTGCAACATCAGTTCAGAGTTCAGCGTGGTGACAAGATCTGAATGAGAGCCGCTTCCCAAAAGCGTAATAGGATTGAGAGTCATTCCCTACACCGAACAACAAAAACAGAACGGCAGGGTGTCGACTGTCTGACAGAGATAATTATTCATCTAAAAAATAAACTTTTCTACTCAATCTCATGTCATTGCAAACCTGTACGACTTTTGTTCCTACACAGAACACAAAAGAAGATATTTTAAAGAACATTGGTAACCAAACAACTAAGGTTCCCATTGACTTCCTTTATATGGACACAAAACTCCCCACACATTTTTAAAAATATCTTATTTTATGTTCCGCAGCAAAGTCAGGCTTTGAATGACATAAGGGTGAATAAATGGTTTATTTCTGGGTGAACTGGAAGTGTACCGAAAGGTTTGGATCCTCTGTGAAGAAAGATATTTCTGTATCATTGCTGCGTAAATTGCAATCTCAAAGATGAGTTCAGACGCACAATTTCTCAAGTGAAGGAGTGTGTGAGTGTTTGTAGAAAAATACATCAATTCTTTTGTGCATTCTGGGTGTGTGAGTCATAAATCCTCTGCTCGCAAAATGAATATCTATAGAGCAAACAGAGGGAGCAATATTGTGGTACTGATGTAGTAATTCTCCTCATTTGCTGAATAATACAGAGAGGAGAACACACAGTCGTCACTGCCAAAAGTGTGCAGTCTGTTGCCTATGTTGTGTTGATTCTGTCTAAAATCACTTGATTCATGCTTCACCTTTCATGTTTTCAATCTCTGTTCTTCCGTATAGCTCATTTCATTGTTTCTGAACCTTTTTCTACATTTGGTCTCTTTGACTATCCATTCAGCTTTGAGCCTTAAAGGAACGGTTCACCCACAAAATAAAAATTATTTCATCATTTTCTCACTCAAAGATCAGTCTGATTTGTGCGCAAATCTTTCAAAGCTCGAGGCTTATGTCAGGATTAACTTTCAGTCATCTCCTCACACAACTGTACGGTTGCGGAGAACTTTGAATACAGTGCACATACGCATTAAAGTAGTTAAGAACATTTTTTGAATCATTTTTATACATTTTTACAGACGCAGCCTTTTTGAAGCTTGAAGGCTCCAGTCTCATTTCATAGGAACTGCAGACCTCAAAATTCAAGACCAAGACATTTCTCAGATGTCCTTGTTTTGTGTTCCACAGAAAAAAAAGATCTTATAAAGCCTTTGTACAACATAGGAGTGAATAAACAATGACCATCCCTCTCTCTCTCTCTCTCTCTCTATCCATCCATCCATCCATCCCTCTCTCTCTCTCTCTCTCTCTCTCTCTCTCTATCCATCCATCCCTCTCTCTCTCTCCTTCTCTCTCTCTCTCTATCCAGCCATCCATCCCTCTCTCTCTCTCCTTCTCTCTCTCTCTATCCATCCATCCCTCTCTCTCTCTCTCTATCCATCCATCCATCCCTCTCTCTCTCTCCTTCTCTCTCTCTATCCATCCATCCCTCTCTCTCTCTCCTTCTCTCTCTCTATCCATCCATCCATCCATCCCTCTCTCTCCTCTCTCTCTCTCTCTATCCATCCATCCATCCATCCCTCTCTCTCTCTCCTTCTCTCTCTCTCTATCCATCCATCCCTCTCTCTCTCTCTCTCTCTCTCTCTCTCTATCCATCCATCCCTCTCTCTCTCTCTCTCTCTCTCTCTCTATCCATCCATCCATCCATCCCTCTCTCTCTCTCCTTCTCTCTCTCTCTCTCTCTCTCTCTCTTTCTATCCATCCATCCATCCATCCATCCCTCTCTCTCTCTCCTTCTCTCTCTCTCTCTATCGATCCATCCCTCTCTCTCTCTCCTTCTCTCTCTCTATCCATCCATCCCTCTCTCTCTCTCTCTCTCTCTCTCTCTATCCATCCATCCATCCCTCTCTCTCTCTCCTTCTCTCTCTCTCTATCCATCCATCCCTCTCTCTCTCTCTCTCTCTCTCTCTCACTCACTCACTCACTCACTCTCCATCATATATACATGCATCATCATCATGCAGCAGCATTTCCTTTCCCTTTTCTCCTTTTCATTTTTCTCCTTACTTCGCATTTTCTGTCTCCAGCTCTTTCTTTTCTATTTCCCATCTGCCTCTCTCTTTCTCTTCCTGTTGCTGTTATAATCTCACACACACACACAGGCACACACACACACACACACATATTCACACCCCAGACTTCTCATCCCCATGATTGATTTTTATTGGACGGGGTGATCTGATCTAAGGGCGGCTGCAGATCACATCGTTTTCATCCCCGGCTTCTTCAGTCACCACCCCCCCCACCCGGCACCCCCTCAACTTTATCTTTGTGTCTTCAGTGTAGTGCTGCTGCTCTCAGTTTAGTATTTTGAACTGCAAACTGCCTCAGTCAGCATATAATATCTAAACATGGAGGGAAAGAGATCCCTGCAGACGTGACCACACATGTCAATGGAGGCATATAAGGCCTATAAGCCTCATATGTTTTGTGCGGGATAAGATCCAAAACACCCTACTTCTTGAAAAATACTGCTCGACTAAATTTTGGTGTTTCTATTTTGGGTAAAATATTGATGACTCATCCTGCATAGATTATTTGAACACCTAGCTGTCTAGTATGACATTGACCACGTTTACATGGACATCAGTAATCAAATGATCTGTCTTATTCTGAGTAAGTTTACAATTAAGGTGTTTACATGAGTTGCTTTAAGAATACACCTTTCATGTTCCCGTTTTACATGTTACACTTCATGGTTGGATTAATGGCAAATATCATTACGTCACTAAGCGATGCCGTTCAACGTTCCCTCCGTAATTTCATGTGTCAACAAACAGTTTGTCTTCGCCATGGTACCACATACAGTTTTTGGGGTTCAATTATTGTCTAGAATTACTGGCATCTTTCTTGGTTCCCATTCGGACAAAAAATGTGCTTTCTAGCTTGAAGCCATGTTGTTTGCCGTAAAACGAAACGGCTGTCCACATGAACATGCTCAATTCTTAATCAGGTGATTGTCTTAATCCTGTTCATATCAAATCATTATTGTCCATTGTGGAACGATTCAGACATGGAAGGAAGGAGGCGGGAACCGGCAAACATTTAACAAAGATTTAATAGAGTAATATAACAGCCGGCGGCCCCTCACGGACGACCGCCGGCGAACAAAACATAAACATAAATACAAATACAAACGTAACACAAGTTCGGACCCTGTCCTCTCTCTTCGACGGTCTGGTCGCTCGTTCTCTTATATGTTCCGAATCTCCTACGTGATTCGAGCCCGGTGTGGGCACATTCACAATTACTCACCGGACTCGAACCACGATCTCGCCCCGCCTACTCTACTACATCCATGTCTTCAATTCATGTAAATAATTTTTTAACCTGTTTTAATGGCTACTACTTTTTACTTTCAGATTTTTTGTATTGAAATGTACTTTACCTTAAGTTATTGTTTATTTTTACAGGGACAATGCACAATTAAAAGTAATTGCAAAGAGAGTTAGCCAATAGCGAATTACAACCAAACAAAGTAATATTCATGCAAAAAAAGCATTTTATTCTGTTCCATTCTATTCTATAAACCACTTTGGAAAACGCAAACAACCCTGACCCAAAGCTGGACCAACGCTGGTCAAGTAGTACTCAACACTAACACTGCACTAATGTTTGACCAAAATACAATCAAAATGGTAAACAAATGTCTTAAAGATTAAAAAGAAGTGCTTTAAGACCAGTGTTTACATCTTACGGAGTGCTTAATTCTATTCTATTCTATGAAAACAAATCCATCATGTTTCACAAACTCAAGTGGAGTGTAAAAAAATATTCACAAGAAGAGCCAAAGGTGAAATTGCAATAGAGGAAAATGGCTGTCTGGATTCCAATATTTCATTGTTTTCATTTATTTTCATTGCTTTCCTCTTTGCTTCTCTATAACTCATGTTTACGGCCTGCTTTGGTATACTCCTTGGACGGGAGAGAACACGGCACTCTAGAGATGATTGTTTTCTGAAGTGGAGGGTCGACAGGGGGATGAGAATTGCGGATTGTTGTGCTAAACCAAACAAATCGACAACAAGTTGTTTATTTTCAGCCAGTTACTAAAACCGCTGTAATCACAATGTCTCGGAGTGTGTGTCTCATTGCAATTCATTCCAGAAACAGCTCTGCTCCTCTCTTTCTCTCTCCTCCTGTCTTCACTGCATTTAAATGTCCTATTCCCTTCACGTTTGCTTTTGGGAGGAGTAGCTTTCATCGTTGAACACACTGCAGGAATGACAGTCTATGCATCTCTCCTGCTGGTTTCGGAGATGTTTAATTTTTGTCAGGTCAGACATTAATAGATTAAAGACCTTGATGGGTTCAACCTTCTCATACAGGACCACTGATATACAGTTGAACTGAAATAAGATAGGTTTGACTAAACTCAGAAAGCCCAAATATGTAAAGGCGCAGTTCACCCAAAAATACCATTCTTTCAACGTTAGGTTGTTATTCCAAACCTTTATGGCTTTCTTTCATCTGCAGAACACAAAAGAAGATATTTTGCATTGACTTCCATTGTGTGGACACACAACCGCTGAGACATTTCTGAAAAAGTCTTCTTTTGTGTTCTTTATTAGGTCCAATGACAAGAGTCCAATACAGGTTTGGATGAATAAATGATGACAGAATTCTTAGGGGAACTATCCCTTTAATGCCAAATGTCAAACAGATTTTTTGGGCATCTGAAGTGGTCCTTACTCCTTAACAGGCGTATAAAATGGATCCTTCTGCCTACGGTAATGTCTAACATTATTTTACATGTTTTATAGTCCGTCAGGGTGAAAGCATAAATTTAAGCACTTCTGAGAGTAACAGCCCATCACTCCTCGACAAAGCCTCACAGTTTGAGATATCATTCCTGTCTGTGACTTAAGATAACTTGCCTTAGCAAACACCACTAATTAACTTAATGAGAGTAATGATCAATAAAACTCTCAATAAAAGTCAGTGGGAGGCCCTCACTACCGCATTAAAAAATGAATGCGTGTGTGTGTGTTTGAGTATTAATTGCACATAAAATTCTCCATGTTTCTTCACTTTCAGACAGGTAATGACAGCAACATGTGGAGATGAGAGAACTGTGTGTGTGTGTGTGTGAAGGGTAAACCCTACGGTATGGGGACAAATTTACTGTTTTGAAAATCTAAAAGAGCAGAAAGTTTTGTGTGATTGTTAAGTTTAGGGGGTGGGTTAGGTGTATGGAATATGATATACAGTTTGTTCAGTATAAAAACCATTGCGTCTATAGAATGTCCCCCAAAAAAATGGGAACCCAACATGTGTGTGAGTGTTTGTGTGTGGTAATGCTCACAGGGCGTATATCGTAAGCCATTAGGATGAACCTCTTATCAGCAGAAACCTGGAACCTCATGGATTTCAGATCCTACAAGAGAACCAAAAGCAAGAACATGAGCTTTCATCTTACATATTATAGCTGGAATGTTGTAATTTATCACAGACAATAATTTTGACTGTCCTTTACAAACATCTTTTAGAATGTAGTTTGGACATCTACACTTAGGGGTGTACTCACTTTTGCTGTTAACAGTTTAGACAAGTGTGTTGAGTTATTTTGAGGGGACATCAAATTAACACAATTACACAAACTGTACACTCACTGCTTTACATTGTAGCAAAGGTTCATTTCTTCAGCGTTGTCAAGTGAAATATATGATCAAATATTTACAAAAATGTGAGGGGTGTACTCACTTCTCTGAGATACTGTATATATTTATGTAAATATTTTGTAATATAAACGCATGCACAAGCAGAGTTGGGCAAGTTACTTAAAAAAAGTAATGAATTACTAGTTACTAATTACATATTCAATAGTGTAATTAGATTACTGCACAAAATTTCACTCTCCAAAAAGTATATAATTACTTATAACTAATTACTCTCTACATCTTATATCAACCTTGGTTAGTAAACTGATTCAAGGATAGACATGAAACGGATATTAATTTGTACAAATAAATAATATAAAACTGCATAAAGTATTAATATTAAGTATTACAATAAATTACAAAAAAAGTGAGAATTATGCAGTAAAGCAGTGGTTCTCAACTCTGGCACGCGAGATCCATTTTCCTGCTGAGTTTAGCCCCAACTCTGATATAAAACACCCGAAGAGGCTAATCAGTGTCTTTAGGAATAGATGCGTTCAACAGTGCAGCACTGCGCAAATCTATCAGCGTATGAGATTTAAGTACCGCGATAGCGATACGCATTTGAATACGCATTTGAATCGCTCTCGCAGTACTTTAATGCGATATGCCAAACAATATGCGCAGCCCAACATTAAATTGACCGCGTCTGTTCCTGAAGTCACTGATCTCTTCAGTTGTTTTATAAGAGTTGGGGCTAAACTTGGTAGGAATGTGGATCTCGCAGGCCAGAGTTGAGAACCACTGCATTAAAGCGTTCATTTTAAAGATAGACTTTGTATGTTGATTTCAATGTTGCACACGGATATATTACACAAAGTATTTAGTTTAATTACATCATTAGTAACTTTACTGAAATTACTGGGAAAAATTACTTTACTCTACTTTTTCAAGGGAAAAGTAATTCAATTACAGTAACTAGTTACAACCAACACTAAACACCTGTATTAATAAACAAAAACCTTTATTTTGTCATCGAAAAATCACAATTAATTGATTTGACGACATGCATTTCTGATGGAAGTCTATCTCTTAGAAGACTTCATAAAAGGACCACTTCTAAAAGAACCCTTGTTTGTTGTTAGGGAACTCTGAGCAATGAAACGACTTCAGAAGAGAAGTCTGTGACATCTTTACAACAATCCACCCAGCGGCTGAGGGAATCATGACCCATATATGTCACACAGCTGCAGCGTTCAAAGTCTCTTTGAAGGCTTATGATAACAGATCAACTGGGCAGAAGTGCTGAAAAAGAGTTTGAAGCTTTAACGGTCAGAACCTCAGAACCCTATTCGCTTTGGTTCTTTGATCATTTTTGCTCATTTTAATACAGGCAGCCACCGTGCGTCTCTCTCTCTCTTCCTGCACGTCCTGCTCTCGATGGATTGACCCATTTGTGGGCTCCTATGAACGGAGTTAATGGAGTTGTACGTCTTGTCCCGCTCACACGCCTCAGGGGCTGTCAGTCTCTAGAGTGCTGCTTTACGCTGGTGGTCGGAGTGGTGAGTACAAAAGTGTAAGTGAGTTTGCATAGGCTCCGTTCACTTAAGGCGCTCGGTGCATGAGGCAGATGTTATGCCATCTGAAGGCGTGCGAGGGGATGTCAAAACACACTCACCAGGGTGCTGTTGTCTAACAGCGTGGTTGTGACATTGGTGCTCAGATTGTGGATTAGAACGTGACCTTCCTGGGTGCATACCGACACCTCGTTCTCTGGAGAAAAAAAAACACATGTCAAAGTATAGATCAGTGACAAAGTTCCTTTTATAAAAACACAGCATTTGTCAAATTTGATTCAGTCAGAGATTTATACAATTGACATTTAAAGGGATAGTTCACAGAAACATTAAAAACAACCAAAAAAATGCTATCATGGTTTATTCAATTTCACGTCCTTAAAAACCTGTATATGACTCTTTCTTCCGTGGAACACAAAAGAAGATATTTTGTGAAATGTCTCTGTTGTTTTGTGTCCATACAGTGGAAGTCAATGGGGGGCTGTGTTGCCGACGTTCTTCAAAATGTCTTCAAAGCAGATGAAAGAAAGTCGTGCTTGGTGAGTAATGATGAAAGAATTTTCATTTTGCTTGAACTATCCCTTTAACTTTTTTGTGCAATATGCAAATGTTTCACCGTTTAGCCACGTCGCACAAGGATTGTGAACTTTGAAATCTTCGTTTTCAAGGCTCTCCACAGTAAGACGAGAGAGCAACAGGAGACGAGATTCATCTGCAATACAAGATCACACATTTAGAGAGTGACAAAAACAAATTTTGTGCACATAACATTCTGGGTGGTTTCAACACAACCGTTGGTTAACTCAAACTAAAATGTCCCAGCATTGTTATTATGTGTGCACACATAAATATATTCCAAACAAAATGCACAATTTGTGGCTCAGAAAAGGACAAAGTAACAGAATTATAGTACTGGCTGTCAGGCCATCTTTGTCATTTTGCTCCTCCTCGTCTCCATGCGTTTGTGAATGGATGTCTTATATGAGCTCTCCGCCTCTCACACAAGCCCTCTCTTATCTTCAGCTTTTCCCCCTTCAATCATCCTTTAACTCTTAATTCTTCTTGATCTCCTCTTCTCTTTCCCCTCTTATTTTTGTCCGTTCCTAGTTCAGGTTCAGCACCAATTCATTTCCTTCCATGTTCTTGGCCTACTTACCAGGGGTGAGAAGAAAAATGGAGAGGAAGACCAGGGACATGACCCCCAGGATGACCACCATGGCGATCCCGATGCCCTTCCAGTTTCGGGGAGGTCCGCCCGTGCTGCCCAAATCCTGCTCCAAAAATGAGACAAAGAAGCCGCATAAACGCACACGTGAATGTTTTTTCTTAGGGTGAATGTATTAGCGCCGGCTCATTTACGCCGCCTCAGAGCGAGGATTTTGTGTGAGGCGTCTGTATCGCTATAGCGACCCTCTGGGGGGGCAACGAAAGAACTTCACACTGACAGAAATCTGTGTAATTTAAGATGATCCTTCATAAAACAAGCGAGAACAGATTTTTTCAAATGAAAGATAAGATGCTAATTGCGTCCTGTTTTTCCGCCGTTGCTTACTTTCCCCCAGACGGTTTTGTATTCCACCTGTAATGGTTTAAGCGGGGCTCATGTCCTCTAATGGGGGAAGAGATTTTTCCTGACACGGTGGGCGAGGTTCGTGTTTCAGTGCTTGAAAGCTTGCAAAAGAACATGCAAGACTTTTTGGTTTTTTTGAAGAAATAAGTTGTGTATAGTATTAAACGTTTTAGCTCCCAGAATGCATCTCTGAAAGGGCCGACGGGAAAAAGCGGTAACACTGCGTCACAAAGACAGGTAGGGATGGTACAAGACCATCCGTCTTAATCAAGGACAATAAACAGCCAATCCAAGGCTAGAAGAAAATCACTGCAGCTTTGAGCAAGAGTTTACTCATCTGCTGTCCGTGGAACCTATTTATTACAGCTTTGAGGACGTTTGTATGTATGGGCTGTAGATCTTCTCACATTCCCTCAGGGTTACACGAGGAACAAGATCTGTGTTGGTAAACTGGTCAAATGATTAAAAACTAAAATCAACACAATAGCCTCCGAGCGAATCTGAATTTTAATGCTGTCAAATGATTAATCGTGATTAATCGCATCCAGAATAAATGTTTGTGCTTACGTAATATATGTCGTGTACGGTGCATATTCATTTTGTATTTATGAACATTTGCACACAAATCCATTGCAACGGATGCGAAAAACACAGAAAAACGAACTCTGAGCCATTTTTTCTATGACGGACGAAAATATCGGAGGCAGTGTATAAATGTGAATGACACAACGTGAGGTCCTATTTATTTCTTAACGTGTGGAAATTTCAGACGCAAATTTCAGACTCAATGTGCAATGGGCTTAACGTAACTGGCCCTATAAAAGGCACACAATAGGTCCTTAGGACCCAAAAAGGTACAACATGCCGCTTAATATATCTGCAAAAGTACAATGATGAACCTTTTAGGCTTTTTTGACAATGTACTAGCAAAGGACTGTTTCTATAGACACAAACACCACCACACATGACATGAGCCATACTTAATTTCTTGAGAAAGTCCCCTTTTTAGTATCATAAATATTTTCACAATTTCACAAAAGAAAATGAGCAGTTCCGTGTCCTAATTTCAAAGCAGAAGCTCTAATTTCAGTCTATATGGACGACGTACATTGTTCGGGGAACAAAAAGATCACTTCAAACGCTTCGGATGTTGCCAGCATCCATTGTTGCCAAAGGCTCATTATTAATACATGACATCGGTCGCTTCACACGATTAAAACATCTGCCGATTGCGTCTGATAAATCTAATTCCAATAAAACACCACAACAGAAAATTCACAGCCTAGTATCGACTCTTCAAGAATCAGCTCGATCTACAAAGTCTGAACCTCCTCCTCATGAGGAGATACAACACCACAGTGATCTCAGATCAGCAGGAAAGAAATGTGGCGGCTACATTTTTGTTATCGTCTTATAATATCCACTACAGTGGATACAGTGGCAGCAACAACACACAATAATTGTAATTTGTTCAAGCTGTGGAGTACAATAGTGACATTGTTTGGATTTCAAAGGTGTAGCTCTCATTAAAAGCTGTGAGCGGAGAGATCTCTCTGATCAAGACTCATCAGCTTGGCTTCCGTGTTTCCCACAGGCCCCAAAATAATACTACACTCGCAATAAAGATACGCTTTTGGAAATAGGTTAAAACCCAGCATGAGGAATGAAGAAATATCATCAAACTTATATGTTTTACACATATTGGAAGAGAAGAATTCCCATCTGAGAGACGCTACTTACATATACTGTACTCAAACATTTGCAAGCTATGTAGTTTTGTTGTTTTCTGGCAATATCCAAATAAATAAATTAAATTAAAAAAATTATAAAGTTTGTTAAACAAAAATGAAGATAGTTTGAGGAATGTTTTGATTCCAATGAAAGTCAATGGGGGCCCATGTTGTTTGGTGTAGAAAAGCTCAATAAAAGGAAGGAAGGAGGCGGGAACCGGAAGACATTTAAACAAAGTTTTAATATAAATAATAACAGCCGGCGGCCCCTCACGGCCGACCGCCAGCGAAGAAAACAAATCACAACAAAAGATACTACAAACATAAAACATGTTCGGGCCCAGTCCTCTCTCATCGATGGTCCGGTCACTCGTTCTCTTATATGCTCCCGATCTCCTACATGATACGAGACCGGTGGGCACACAGCTGCCGCTCATCAACAATTACTCACCACGGTCCCACCCCGCCTACTCCACTACATTTGGTTACCGACGTTCTTGAGAGAAAGTCAAACAGATTTGAAATGACATAAGCGCAACTTTCAAACATTAGAAAAAGTTAATGCTTTTTCAAAATAATAAAATGACTAATAGTTTGTCAATTGTATGTTTAAAAAAACACTTTCGCTGGACACCCGCTCCGGACCGGGAGCTTTAAAAATTTCAAGCGCTCTGATAAAGAGGTGACAAACAGAGCCATAGAGAAAAACTGACAGAGGCCGGCCTTCAAAACCTGAGCACAGGTGTTGAAGTGACACATTTTTGGCCTAGCAGAATCCCAAGCAGACAGATTTCTCATTGTATTCTGCTCAAGCGCTCGCTTCACAGAGCAGCTCCTCTACAAAGCTGTCAGTCACGTATATCGCACCACTCCTGCAATGCAGAAAGCAAAGCTTTGTGTGGGCGACAGTCTCATCAAACCGTGCTATAGGAGGGAGAGAAACATCACTGGTGTTTAAACTGCCCATAATGTATATCACATTAGGGAAATCCTTAGAGCTACGAGATGAGATCAATACTAAGGGAAGCGCGAGCAATTCCAAAGGGTGATAATTCATCTGGGAAGTGGAGAGCTAATATGATTCTGCCGAGATGACCTGTTGTGTTTCTTGTGAACATCTCCTTGTAGGACCCGAGAGGAACAGGGAGATGTGATCTTTGGGATTTTAAGAGCTTAGTAGCTGTGCTCGCTAAAGCAAATATATATAGAGGAATATTTTAATAACTCATAGCTCGTGAGATTTGATGGAGTTCTCAGTCGTGTTTCATTTCAGTAGGGTATCAACTTAGTCTAAGATGTTTCGCTGCTAAAAAATAAAAAGTAACAAATGAGACAATTGGGAAGGCAAATAGAGCCGTACAATAGATTATCTAGATTGTAGAGGTTGATAAAAAAATTAAGATCTTCAATAACATTGACTTCTGTTTGCAGACTTGCCAGCAGTGAGCCAAGTTTGTGACCTCGGTGTGACACATTAGTGAGATTTCATTCATCTTTTCTCTCAGACTTCATAAAACATTTCAATTTCTCTAATTTTATCACATTGATACATAATAGAAATAACTGAAATACTAAAGAGATCTTGTCTGTGATTTTTGTGGGTTCTACTGTTCAGACGAGCATCTTTACTTCTGCTTGCAAATGCTGGAAACTTCGTCCGAGTGGAAAACAGTAAAAGAATAAGCGACAACCAAATTATTCACTTTGCTCTCCGGGGAGCTTTCCAGCCGCTTCGAGCATCTTCCATGATGCGTAAGTAATTCATATATAAATCTGATGAGACCTTCTTCAATTCATAGCGCTTGGCGATGATGAAAAACTAGAATGAATCTTTGAGCGAATCACGGAGCTAATGAGAAATACAGGAGCCGCATAATTCTGGAACATCTGCTGGATCTCTGTTAAGCAAACCTGAGGGAGGATTTTTCAAACCCTGGTGGCATAACCTGCACAATCCTCTAAACATCAGCCGTCACTGGCTTCACATCAAATGAATATTGACAAATTCATCATGTCTAATTGACATGATTGATGTGAACTGCCTACATGATGATATTTCTGATTTGTCTTGAACGCGTTATTCTTTCAATAAACCCTAAAAGAGAAGCGATAGGTTTTATTACCAAAGTGAATGACGTTGACAAGTTATTGAAGGTTTAAATGCTAATGGTTTGTTTTGGCTCAACCAGGCTGTTTCAATTAGAAAACATCTCCGGGGGTAAAAGATAAAAACAGCATCCATCCGCATTACTGACAGCATTTCTTATTCTTTTTTAGAAGACTTTGCACATCGAGACAGAAACAATTTCATCAACTTAAGAACCGCACTAATTGCTGCCAGGAAGTAATTGCTTTCTGTTGTTTTGCACATCATCACACAATGAATAATATCTCTCTCTATATATCTATATATATAGTGTTGAAAGTCTCAGTAAATCAGTGCTAGCAATTTCCTGAAATTAATTATTTTGATGGTTTTGCCAACCAAGATGAGCATGGTACACACTAATGTAAGTAGACTGTTTCAGCCAATCACAAGACTCAAACTCATTAAAAATAAGACCACCATAAACAAATCATTTTGAAGAGAACCAACCTCTTAATGGCTTTACAGTTGTCTCTGAATTTAAAACTTGTATAGAAAATATTAAAAAGTAAGGCACATGCTGTTTTAAAACACTACAGTATTATATGGCGTATCCTATTTCACCTACTTATATTATGCACTACAAGTATGTACTATTTTGTGTAGGAAGTTATTTTAGAGGCTATTTTGTGTTTACTGAGACAGGACAGTGGAGAGAAGACAGGAAAGTGTTGGGCTTGGGAATCAAACTTGGGTCGCCGTGAGCGCACCGGCGCCATATGTCAGCGTTTTAAGGATGCTTATTTCAGAACACCATGATTTAGGACACACTAATCGTAATTATAAATACTATTTAGGGCAAACATTAAGCCATTTGGGAAGTGGTGACCATTTATTCTAACCACTAAAACTGACCAGCTGCATCAAGCCCTGAGCATCCCTTGGTTTCAACACACTGGTGCCAAACATATGGTGATCTACATATGTTCTACTTCCGTGATACCATCCCAACCTAAAGCAAGACACTTGACGTCCACCTACAAAATTTCATCAGCAAGTGCTGTGATACACAGTCTATTCTGCATATTACATTCTCTGAAAAACGAATTTCCATCCCTGCTATTGGTATTGAGTTGAGTTGTATAGCTCTCTGTTTTAGACGGCACCTGCAGAGGCTGCCTCAGGCTGGATTGAAAGAATGTCAGAGGATGAAGAGGAGGCACCTGCAGACCTTTCGTTACACTACGGCAGCACGACTCTGGATTCGGAGTCATGATAGTTCTGGCATTGCTGCCTCTGTGTGCTCCCTTAGTAGTCAGAAAGTCTTGCCGCCTTCCCTTTTAATACAGCCTACATGTCCTCTGCCTCACAAAAGACCCCGCTGGAGCACGACAGCCCCCACGAACCTGTTTCCTTCAAATATGAGCAAACAACAGAGATGGATTTATGAACAAATTTGACTTGCTGTAACGCTCTTTTTACTTTTCTCATTTATGCAAGAAATCTATTTTTTTTTCTAAACATAGCGCTACAACATATATTGGACATACAAGATTTCAAAAGGACAGTGAAGATATGGAAAACATATTAACATTAAGGGCAAGATTTATTAACAGCTTGCGGCAGCGCAAACACCTCTTTTGACGTTAAAAACTACTGTCTCGACACCCAGTGAAAATGAGTGTTGAAAAGGTGTAGACATGTCTGTTTTTGCGACTGACCTTGTTGCATATGCATTGTTCCCTCTTCAGACCCAAACTATGCCACAACCTCTATGCCAATATTCCATGCCACTAATGTAATCTTTCCAGAAAAAATCCCAGTCTGTCATTGGCTAACCACAGAGATATCATCCCCCTTTCTTCACACCATTGGTCGAGTTGATATTGCTGTTTGCCGTTGTTTTGATAGCTTCTTATAGTCACAGTGTTCAACAGAATAAACCTACTGTGCAAATTTCTTAATTACAGTATAACTGTCTCTCCATATTAAGCTGATATATGATGACGCCTTTTATCATTGGGAAAATTACACACTTCACCTTGTAAGTAAATGTGGTCCATTAGCATTACTCATTCGTAACTTCATTGCTGTAATGCAACTGTGTGAAGTGACTGAAGTCTCCTTAGACAATTAAATGAATTCGAGGACTCGTCGCAAACTATACGTGAGCTCTATGCAAGATGACAAGCCCTTTTGTTTTGTCTTCACTGTGGTGATAAGAGCTGGCAAACTCCCACAATGCATTTAGAAAAATGTCACCACTTACAAATTGTCTGACTAATCACTCCAAGTCGAGCACAAACCACCGAATATAAATATTAATGGCCTTGAGATCTTTTGAGGTTAGATGCATTTGCGGCTGAAGATATACAGCAGCTTGCAAACATTGCATTTGTTGAGTTCTTTCCATACTGCGCTCTCTCTATCTAATCTTGCTTTTCTCAGTCGCTTCATCTCTCCGTCCCTTTTCTTCATCTCTACCAGGTAGACGCTATGTGGAAATTACAAGTTCAGCCTGGGAAAAAATTACATTTGTACTCATTAAGCTGCAACTTATAATTAAGGGTTTGTTCGAATTGCTAATAGATGACTACAAGAAAACAGCACTTATAAAAAGCAAATATTCGAGGTTGATTTGCTTAATGCACAGATTGGCATTCCTCACCTTTAGGACCTTTAGGCTGCAGGTAATCTGTTGAAATACAAGTGCACAGCGTACATGGATGTACATTGAAAGCCTCATAAACAAGCTTTGATGAATACTTAGTGCAACCATCAGCTCAACATACCGCCTCTTGGTATAAATCATTAACAGCTGTCAGGTGAGACGTCCTAAGAAATATGACTCGCATTTCATTGCCATTTGGCTAGATTTATGACCAAGAGAAAACACTAAGCTTTTGGAGTTTCGCTAGAATACTCGCAAGATATTAGACGTAGCATGCTTTATTAAGAATCGTTCAGGCAAACAGTAAGCCCACTCAATCATGATCGGATCAGGGGTAATTGTCAGAATCTAAAGCGGATAGCACAAAGTCAGCTTAAAACACGGCATTCTGTGATGAGATGCGTTACTTTTAACTTGGGTTTAGGCTATTAAAACATTAACATCTCGAAATTAATCTGCATTTTAAATGAATAACAGGGATGTGCGGTCACATCCCTTCATAGATATACACAGTCACGCACAGTTATCTGAAATTTGGCAAACGCCTACTCGATAGGGTTATGAACGGGGTGCATAGATTAAGGGTACTTAACAAAATCTCTATTCGCACGGGATAAGTATTATCTGTGATTTATAAATGACCTCCCACATCTGTATTTATTGTTTACGCACGGGAGAAGTCAAGCCTGTGATTTTACTAAAATTCACTGACTAATCTCCCGGATGTGATGACAAGGCTTTGCGTATAGTTTGTATAGGCTATTGTTGTATGGTGTTTAATGATATATGACCGTACCTGTCAGCATTTGAGACCCGCGATCGAGGTGATCTTCTGTCCGGTTCGCGATCACGGGTCTGAAATGATGACAATGTTACAAGCGTTTCCATGATAAATAAATAAACGGGAGACTGCCATCCAAAACAACAGATGTGTATGGAAATGACCCAGCAACTAAATTAATATCAAAACACTTCTAAACACCCTCCATTATTCGCAAACGGGGATAAAACCTTGAAAAATGATTTATGAGAAGGCCAAATCACAGAGATGCCGATTCGCACGGGACTAATTTTTTCACAGGACCTCGGTCTTCGTCAAAATATGCTAGCGAATTTGTGGGGAATTTTTACTTTACAAACGACAGACATGGCCCATTCGCACGGGATTAAGATCACAGACAATCTCTGCATTATTACAAATGACCAGAGGTCCCCAGGTAATACTAATCCCGTGCGAATAGGGTTTAAGACTGTGAAGTGTAGCTGCATATGTAACTGTAAAATAAGACCGCATTACCTAACTGTGTTTCATCCAGATCCTCCTGAACGCATAATGTGAAATAGCTCCTCGCGAAGAGAGCAAATGCAAAGGAAAGCTTGTTTTTAAGGTCTAATCGAAGACACAAAGTAGTGTTACATAATTGATGAGCTTCCTGCAGAGGCTCAATCTCTTTAGCATTTCTTGTAGGTGACAAAGCGATAGGTTTCTTGGGGACTTTCCACCTGTAGATAATCTAGAGAACAAGCAAAACAATCTTTCGCAAAATACTTTCTCATATGTAGATTTAAAAGTGATTTATGGGAATTTTTGAATGAAGAACACTTGGAGCACTGAATATTGCTCAAGAGAACTGTGAACTTTTCGACATCAATTTTGCCTTCTTATGAGACTGCATGTGTGCACGTGTTCTGCGGCTTTGGCTTGGATCAATATGTTGGTAACAACTTTATCGCGGTAAACTTTCCTCCGTTCTTATCTCATCTAGGATTATTCCAATCCACTGGATGTGACGGCCCTGTAGACCTCTGATGAGGTTGTCAAGTGACTGTGATCTGACATTTAGTGATTCAATAAAATAAAATACAACTGCGAATGCATTCCTTCCTATTCTTCAACTTTCCGATGGGAAACTGTCAGCTTTGCGGAAAACACTAAGGAAGCAAAACAAACCATATAAATTTTATAACCCAGAGAAAGCCTTTAATAAATAAAATGCCTGTCAGAATGGCTTAAAAAACCCTGTCAGCACATTGTTTTAGAGTTCAACGATATCGGTGCCCTCTGAGAGCAAAGTGAATTTCATCAGCGAAGTACTGGCTTGAAAACAAATCACAGGAATGGCGCAGAATAGTACTTTTCATGCGTTAGAGGGGCATACAATACAAAAAGAAACTAATTTCTCTGGTATTTTCTATCTGCCTGAAACAGAGCTGTGGGCACAGTCACTTCCCTCTATAGACCATCCTGACACCCACTGTTACAATAAAGACATTGATTGGGCTACTATTTGTCTTTGAGTTTTTCCTTTCCATCTTATTCTCTATGAGGTTGCCATCATGTACACCACTGTGCATCAAGACTGATCGTGCTTTTTTTACACAAATGCACGAACAACAACATTATGTGACATTTGTGAGCAGTCAGCAGTTCTCGCGGTGAGAGTCGTTCGTCGGCATCAGTAAGCGCGTGTAGTTTGTTCTCATGCACGAGGCACAACGTATGCAAATGAGGCAGGCTATAAAGCGAACGCGGCGATTTGATTATGGTTCTTTAAAGACGCATCAAACATGAGTCACTGTATAAAGAACCGGCGCTCATTTACACACCACAGACTTCTTCATTGTCAAAATGCGTTATTGTGACGCTTCAATTTTTCGAAATGTCATGCGCTCAACGCACGCGCTGGTGCCACTGTAGTGAGATACAGTCAATGGAGTGATGTCAAACGGTTCAAGTCATAATCAGAAAGACCGATAAGTTCACAATTCAGTATCTCAAACAGCGGGAAAATAACTGAATTCTTCTAATGAGCTCTTTCATTGACAAGGATGAGTAATGAGCTCGTGTTGGTGCAGATTTCTGCAGAAGGATGACAAGACGTGTGCGGGGGTTTGTTTTATTGCGGTTCTTCGCCCCACATCATCATTACTGAGGGAAAAGGTTCAACAGCTCTTCGTGGCGAATTTACGTCAGTTGAACTCAGCGCTCGCGATACGCGAAAACCGGACGAAAATTTTGAAAGAAAGAAATCGATGAGAAGTTACTAACGACGGTACTCTCAGTCGGAAACCCCTTCATGTGTCGCTAAATGCATTGCAGCACACGGAGAGTAAACCGGTGTAACGAAACGGACTCACGGACGAGTGTTCGGAAAGTATGAATGAAAACCATTCAGAATCAAATTGAACAACACCTGTTATGAACACGTGCAAGCATTAAGACACGTATACGGCGATGTTGATAGAAGCATCATAGTAAACACTTACACAACATGAAAAGAAATGGAATAGTGGACGCGTGCGCGAATTTATATTCCCCGCGCATGCACGCGCCCTTCGCTGCGGCTCTAGTTCACACAGATGTGTCAAGAGATTCATCTAAACATGATTTTCGTTTCGTCGCCAGTCTGACTACATTCATTTCTTAAGCAAAATGAAAGAAGAAAGAAAACGTGCTGTTTCTTCCGTTTACCAGCTCAGTTGTCATGTTCTGTTGCGTGGTGGCAATCATGTTTGCGACCGTCCAGAAATGACGTCCAATGTCATTTGCTGTTTGCTGCTCCTATAGTACTTGAAAGCGTTGTTTTAGTTGGTGCTGCAAGTTGCTCTACACACCCCACCGGCAGATCGCTTTAAGAGGATGCTGTGAAGTTGGCCAGCCCTCCCTCCCTATCTTTCTCTCTGTCTCAACCACAGTTACAAGGATGCTTATTGACCAAGAAAATTAATCAAGACAACGAGCTGCTGCTTCTGGCTTGAAGCCCTTTTGTAGCCAAAATGTATTTAAATATTTAACAGTGAAATGAAAAGAGAGAGAGATGCATGCAGATTGTGTTATGCTTCTACAGAAAGGAAATATGCATTTACTTAATTAAGGGATAGTTCATCCAAACGTGAAAATTCTGTCATTTATTCACAATATCAAAACCTGTGTATGGAATAACATATATTTTGGTAGCCTATATATACTGTAGAATATACTTTCTGCAGAACACATAAGATATCTTGGAGAAAGTTGGCAACACATCTGTTAGTCATGTAGTTTTGAAATGAAATTAGGGTGCGTAAATTATGACATCATTTTCATTTTTGAGTAAATTATCCCTTTTAATTATTGATGTTAAAAGCAGACTAAGGCCTTGCCATACGTGTTGAAGTAATTCATTTACATTGCATTCATGAATTGACATTTGAGTATACAGTTTTTATTCAAAATGACATGGTGACAAATGTTGAATCATCTATACGTCGCTTTGAAACAAGTATCTGCTAAATGAACATGTAAATGAAAAAGTGAAAACTACAACAGATCGCACCTGACATAAACCAGGGAGATGTGCCACAATATACGATACACATTTGGTTAGAACTGTACAAAATTATGAGCTGCTGCTGAGAAAAAGCGAATAGAAATAGAATTTGAAGTACAGGCATTAATGGAGTCAATGGAGTGGGAAGGTAATTCCGCCATCGAGGTACACTGAATGTGAAGGTTCAGGAGAGTGATTTTATGTCTATTCGTGTGTATTCCAAGGGCTTGCTCGCTCACTGAAGGCGGTGGGAGCGTAGGTTTGGAGTGGAGGTAGAAGGGTGCAGATCTGTACACGAGCATCAGTGCCTTGAACTTGATGCAGGCAGCAACTGGCAACCAGTGGAGTGATTCAAAGCTCCGCCACATGATGGATCATTTGCAGAGGCATGACTGCACACACATAAAGGATTGCTAGAGAACACTGCTGGTGCTAGCAAAACCAACCCCATGGGTTCAGGTCCCTAGTTAACTATAACTACATGCAATATACATTGCTTGAGATAAAAGGCACATTATGGCACATGCATGTCAACGTTATTTGAAAAATGACTAATCCTTCATAACCATAATGCATTGTATATTTAGCCGGGTTTAGATTGCTTTGACTCCCACTGGGCACACCTCTTAAGCAGTACTAACATACACGTGATCTTACAGAGCTATACAGAGTAGAACAGAATAGAAACCGTGCCGTTTGAAAGCTAAAACGCTCGTGGCGTGACGTTCAAAACAGCATGATACGTGACTCAATGCGCAAGACTTTTAAAAGTACAAACTGTCGAACAGCTGCTGCACAGCACGATAAATAAATCACACCGTGTCTACACCGCACGCGACGCGACAACGTGCTTGTTGTGTAAAATTATGATAATGCCGCGTCGCGTCGCTCCCGTGTAGACACGGTGTCACTGCCACCAAATATAAGGGGGGAAACGTATATAAACAAGTCTAGAGCTCAGAAACTGATGTAAAATATATTAACATTGTTATATTTAAAGCGAAACACGATGCTGGCCGTTTAATACACTCAAGGCCGCTTCAATTGTGCTCACAAATTTGTCCCATTTACTCGGGAAAACGATTGTACGGTAATTCAAGTACCACAACGTGAAACAGCATAAGCCCCGCCTTTACGTTCTGCGTCGAGATCAACGCCATCACGTCTGGGTGTTGATGATTGGCTGGCGGGTAAATTTGAAACGCAACTCTTCCAGACGCTAACGTTGGCAACACATCCGGTAAACCTGATCGGACAAACCGGTGCGGAGCTTTTGTTCCCCGTGAAAATCTTTTATCGAGCTTTTATCAGGCGGTTCCACACAAGGCTGGACAACTACATATATACGTAAGTGTTGTAACACGGCGACGTGTTTTTAGTAAACACTGTTGTGTAGTTGGTAGCTATGCGGAATAAACAGTGAAGCTAACTAGCGCAATGCGTTGTTAACTTTGTCGTTGTTCTGTCGAGTTTGTTGCGATAAATTGTTAATGGCAGTAATCTCTTTCTCAAACAAAAACATTTTGAGCACAGATTTTTGCTGATCTTTTCATAATTAGTGTTTTGCACAATAAGCTATTTTAAATGTGGTTTAGATATATCCATGTATATTACTTAAAATGTTATTTTATTATAGTCTTGTATATTAGCAATTTACAATACTCTTAGCTTCTGTTATCATTCTCATATGTATTGTCGTTTTGGTCACACCCCCAGACATTTGGAATGACAGGACAGTGTCTAATGTATTCACAGAAACCTTGTGTTCACTACATTGGCATGACATGAACTGCAGGGTTTCAGCAGTTTTAAACGAATCTATGATGTAATGTGTAAATCTACTGAACGTATTCAGTTAGTTTGGTACACAAGTATTGTATTATTTCATGTTTTCTACGCAGGACATGGAGATTGCTGTGATGAGTCTTCACAGCGTTTTTGAACATCTTCGAGCACAAGCTGAAGTGCTCAATGAGAGTATTGAACCCCGTGAGTACTTGATAGTATTATGCACACTTTCATTGAGTAAATAGCTGCTGTGTCTTCTAATAGGACCTTCACACTGCCGTGTTGTTGTTTTTATTGCCAGAGTTCATTCAGATGGCCATGAACTTTGAAGACTCCCGTCGAAGATGGTTGCGACTCGAGCAGGAACTGATCGGTTGTAAAGAGGTGGTCGCCAAGGCTGAGACGGAGAAAGGTGCGCTGGAGGTCAAGCTCAAACACGCTCGCAACCAAGTGGATGTGGAGATCCGTCGGAGACAGAAAGCTGAGGCTGACTGTGCCAAACTGGTTTGTAGGAGTGTTGCTGTTTTAAAGATTATCATGTTTCTCATAATATGTAACCTTTGATTAAACAACCTACGGTTGTTTTTCTGCTCCGCAGGATCGTCAGATCCAGCTTATTCGAGAGCTGCTGGTGTCAGAAGGTTCTAGCAGCAGCATTCAGTTAAATGAGGAACAGCGCTCAGCTTTGGCATTTTTAAATGCCCGTTCCCAGAATCCCCCAAACCTCAACACTAGCAGACGGTAAGAAGGTCCCCATACATGTGTGATGCTTTCTCTCTTAGATAGATTTCCAAGTTTACTAGTGTTGACTGAGGTCATCTTCACTAAATGTTTAACTGATTGTAATCATATATATATATTATTAGAATTAGTCTTCTGAATAAGGTATACTGAATGTGCTTAATGGGTTAGATTAAAAAAAAGATTATTTCCTATTTCTACAAACTGCAATTGTCTTGATGTAATTAATTTCATAATCTCTTCTAGATTGACCACCATTGATGAATCCGCCTCCATTCTGTCAGACATCAGCTATGATAAAACCGATGATTCTTTGGTATGTCCTTTTTTTCAACAGGAAGACATTCATTTAATGTATATTCCATTGTAAAACTGGGGTGATGTGAGCTGAAAATGTCGAACTTGAAAGATATTTGAAAAATGTTCCCAGTTATAATGGCTTATTGTTTCTTATTCTTTTTTTTATTAAAGGACTGGGACTCATCTGCAATTAGAACCGTTCGTCTCAAGAAGCGGCAAAAGAGAGTAAGTTTACCAGCTTAAGTGCATTCGAGCAAATTAATTCTGAATTTTAATCAATATGTGTGATTCATGTCTCGATGCAGCGTTCCTCCCGGAATCTCACAGATGGTCCCCCTGCCGTTGCCAAGAGGTCCCGTTCCACAGGCCGGACCTCTGAGAAAGTAAGAGCTGGTTATATATACTGTGATTGTTTTATATTGCCCGAAGAGTTTGTGTCTCCTTGCTGGGGATTTCTATGGTTATTATAAAAACATATCTATGGTAACTAGTAGAGGTGTATATAAATGTATATTTAAAAAATAATTCATTGTAAGTTTTAGAATTGTAACAAAGCAATTAATGTCACTTTTCTTAGGGTAACGAGTCTGTTGTTGCCAAGACCACTGTGACGGTGCCCTCAGATGGAGGTCCCATTGAGGCTGTCACCACTGTGGAAGCGGTTCCCTACTGGACCAGGAGCAGACGAAAGACCGGTGAGCTTCCTTCAGCATTCTTAAATTCTTGTGGCGGTAGCTTTTGCAATTAAATACGCAACGCTGTGATGCGAGATTGGAATATAATAAAAAGTGCTTTGTGTCAAACAAGGTCAAATATTCATCCGAAGCGATTTAAAAAGATGGTTTTCAAGGCTGCAGGGTGTTTCAAATTAATCCCTTGTTGGCTTGCTAAATAGATAAAAACACAGATTAAATGTTTCTTTTTAAAGGCTGATTTGTGTTTTGGCTGGGCTGTTTTTTTGTTATTTCTTAACTAAACACCTCGAGCCTTTGCATTTCTACTTATCTTCTGAAAGTGTTGTGCTGTAGTTTTGGCCTGGTTTCAATGCTTTTCTCTGTCTTTTATAGCTGCTATGGAGTGGGACACTGCTGATACCGATTCTGTTCAGTCTATGGATGTGTTCAAGCAGCCGAACGGACAGCACAAAGCCGAACCCAGCACTCCCCAGGGCAACGGAGGCATGCGTCTACATGAGTTTGTCTCCAAAACGGTATGAAGCGAAAACTGGTCCTCAGCCCTCATAATTCATTTCTTTGATTTGCCTTGTGTTTCTTCAAGTCCGACATCTACAATGTGCCTTGTACGGTCAGAAACGTACGGTCTAAGCTTGAAATGAACGTTTATGATCTGCACGTGATGACAATATGAACCACGAGGATAGCAAGACAGCAAAAGAGGATGACAATTTATGATTTTTTAATAGGCCACCTAAAGAGCACGTCATTCGATTAGATTCATGATCTATTCCAGTATGAGAGCGTTAAATGTTAAGCTTGACAAATAGCATAATCATCAGATCTCATAATCAATGTCTCTTTCTGTGTCTGTGCTTAAGGTGATCAAGCCAGAGTCTTGTGTGCCATGTGGCAAGAGAATCAAATTCGGGAAGATCTCTCTAAAGTGCAGGGACTGTCGCGTGGTCGCCCACCCCGAGTGTCGGGAACGCTGCCCCTTGCCCTGCATTCCAAATATGGCTGGGACTCCAGTCAAAAGTGAAGAGGTGATTAAAAAGCCATTATTAGTTTTAAAGACAACTTTAAGTTAAATGAGAAAGTAAATTTGCAAAAATGCTGCAGACTGCAAACAAGCAATGTCGTCAATTCCAAAAATCTGTTGGTTCTTATGTTGATAGGGTACCCTGGCAAACTTCGTGTCCAACACATCTCCCATGATTCCCTCACTAGTGGTGCACTGCGTGAATGAGATCGAGCAGAGAGGCCTGCATGAGGTAAACCACTTAATTCAACATGTTTTTGTTCGTGTGGAAAATAAGACTTCAATTCTGAACACGTGTGTTTTCCTTCCACAGACCGGTCTGTACAGAGTGTCCGGCTCCGATCGAGTGGTCAAGGAACTTAAAGAGAAGTTCCTGCGTGGGAAGAACGTTCCTCTGCTCAGCAAGGTGGAAGACATACACGCCATCACAGGGCTCCTCAAGGACTTCTTGCGGAACCTCAAAGAGCCTCTGCTGACCTTCCGCCTCAACCGTGCCTTCATGGATGCTGCTGGTTAGTGCTGGTTCATGATATCAAGACACCAAGTCTTCAAGTCCAGGTGACCGTAACTAGTTACTGTGTTCTTGTAGAGGTGCCCGATGATGACAATAGCATTGCGTTGATGTATCAGCGCATCAGCGATTTGCCACAGCCTAACCGAGACACTCTGGCTTTCCTCATCATCCACCTGCAAAGGTAAACCCCCAACCTGGCATACATCATAATCTGGAGAATAACTATTAAAACATACAGCCATTTTCTGCCTGATTATGATCTAAAATTTGGACTTACAGTGCAAGGGCTGTGACCTTGGGAACGTTAATATAAATATCATTTTATTTATTAACTCATTTTATTTTCAGAGTGGCACAGAGCCACGACACAAAGATGGACGGCTACAATTTGGCTCGTGTGTTCGGGCCCACAATTGTAGGTCATGCTGTGCCAGATCCGGAACCCATGACCATCTTGCAGGACACAAAACGGCAGCCAAAAGTAATTGGACATGATTAAAAGTTTTCAGTTGGATAATTTTTTTCCTTTGGGAGTTATGACCATAAAAAGTTTTATGTTAACTGTAATATTTTAAATATCGGTGCTGTCCTTCTCAAAAACCTTTCATCTCTATATTTTGTGATTTTTTTTTTTTTTTTTTTTTTTTTTTGTATTTTATTGCCATAAATCATTATTAGTCGCCCTTGATGTTTGGCACTGGGTTTTGAAAATATCTTACCATTAAAAATGTATTGTCACCACAGTACATTATTTAATTATTTAGAGTACAGTGGCAAATTTGAGGTTTTGGAAGAACAGCAACGATATGTTAAGCAAAATATTTTAATTTTACATAAGTCTGTTTTAGTAAACATGATATCAAAGCTAATTTGCTTTAATAACTGCACTGATCTAGTTCATATTAAATATGTCTCCTATAATCTTCAAAATTCTGTAACACATAGATAAACATTCTGATTTCATAGTTCAGTTTGAACAATGCAAACCTGTTATTTGAAGGGTTACAACCACATGCCATGTTTACTTCGAGGTCACGTTGTGCTTAAATGCTGTAGTGTAAGAACTGACTTTTTGTCATCAGGTGGTTGAGCGTCTTTTGGGTCTGCCTGTGGAATACTGGAGTCAGTTCATGATCAGTGAGAACGAGCGAGGTCACAATAACCACATGGTTTTCGAGAACGCCAACGTTCATGCAACACCTGACCACAAAAGTATGAATATTACATAAAAAGCCTTGAACTTTACCTGATCTTTATCAATCGTACAGCTATAAATGTTTCCTCTGTGCTGTAGTGAGTATGTTTGGGCCCGTTACGACCCCTGACCAGCAGATGAGCAAGACTCCATCAACCAGCTCGCTCTCCCAGCGCATGAAGAACGCAACTCTCAACGCAATCACTCCCAAGTACGTATACCTCACAGATCTACCTACACACACACAGTGGTTTTCACGTGATGGTAAGATAACTTATGAAAACGTACCGTTTCAGATTCGGCAGCAGAAGCAGAGCTGCCGCCAGCGTTCCTCGCCAGGGAAACTTCTTCGCCTCGCCCCTGCTGAAGTAGCACGGGAGCGCATTAGCTCTCAAGTTTTCTTTTCATTGGGAAACAGTTGCAATATATATTATATAACGTTGTCCAAGCATGTTTTGTATTTGATTTGTTCTTACGCTACTGGTTTTATCTGTATATGCTACATTGTTTTTTAGTCGGTTTTAAATGTCCTGTTAACATACAAAAAACCAAAGGGATGGGCTGAGCGATCCACAAAACTTTATGAAAAGTTATTCATTCCGTCAGTTTGGGAGTTCTTTATCAAGAAACCCAAATCTGATGAGTTAATGGTATACTAACTACGAAGTTGTGTTTAGTGTAATCCGCAACTGTATGTTCATGCTTTACATGAAACGGCAAGACAAATCTCTTAAATGGATCAAGATTTGATCAAATTTGACATTTAGTTTGTTTTTAACCAGGTCAAACTTTTTTTGATTCTGGGAAGTAAGATAAAAAATTGAAAGGATTATCTAGTTCAGCATGCAGAAACACTACTGATTGTTGCGACTGTCTTTAAGTTTCATGATCGTCTATAAATGTTAATGTTTTACAAGATTCTTCTGTTCATAGATCTTAGAAACCAATACTGATTGGACAGTTTTCATGTATGTTCATGTCGTTTATTCGCAGCATTGGTACTCCAGAATTAGTAAGAGTTTGGGGAGATTCTGCTTGTGTGCAGCACAGATCTGTCAGGACTTTTATTGATTCAAAAGGGCAACCTTTAACCAAGTGGAACATCGAGTGAGGTTGATTTATCACTTCCAATTTCTTTTCAGTTTGAGTGGTGTGATACTTTGTAAGACTTGTGCTTTTATGGTATAATACAGTCATCTATTCCAAGTGCTTTGTGTCGGTGTGGTCTTTTCGGGTTCGGAGATGCAATGAAACGGAACATTGTTTACTTTTAAATGAGAATATTTTTTTAGCATAACGTATGGTACAATATAGGACTTAAATCTGTAGAGAAATTGGTATAAGGAAATTGGGTCCATTTCTTTGACTTGAGCCATAAACAGAATCTGTTTTTTGTCAATAGAGTCTTTGGGGAGATGGAATGATACAGAACAGTATTGACTTTTCAATGATGTTTTTTTAAGCATAAAGTGTGACAAACTATAAGATAGGGAAGTTTACTTAATTCTGAAAAGAAACTGATGTAATTAAAGAAATTGGTCCGTTTCTTTGTCTGTATCCGGCCATGTACAGAATCCATTTTATTTGTCAAAAGTAATGTCCAGAAACAAGGCAGGTAAACTATGCAGTGCTTTAGTTTCCTTTAAACTTGGGAAAGGGCCAAAGCATTGGAGTGTTTCTGGTGTAATCCTGAAAAGCAGGATCTGATCCCCACTTCTTCGTAGCTAGTTTCTCCAAGATGGGGATGCCGCTAACATGCCTCAGTAAGAACCAGACAAAGACAGGTGACATCACGCTGAGATACTGTGGTCCACGCATGACGGAGGAAGCTGACAGAAATAATCCAGACCACTGCAGGATTTCCCCTAGGTAGTTTGGGTGTCTGCTGTATGCCCACAGTCCATGATGAATAAATTTTCCCTGTGAACACATGGAGGCAAATGTGATTATTGTCTTTGCTCTAGGATGTTTATTAAATCCTTACACGCAAATGAATAAAATGACATTTCTTCACCTTTTGTCACCAGATAGAACTACAATATTTTTCCTACAATCTTATTTTCAATAATAATTCAATATACATATATTTTTATAAATTTTATTTTATATGAAGCTTTACTTCGATGTTTACATTTTATTAGACAAAAAGAGATTTTTTTTCAAACTTTTATATAATGTTACTTTCATCAAACTGCTTTTATCAGTAAAAGTTACTCACAGCGTTATCTGGATCATTCTTAAAACTCCACTTTTGCTGATCGGCGATAGCTTCCGTAGCGAAGCCCAGCCCCCAAATTCCCCATCCAATATAGTCACGAGCACCCAAGGGTTCATCTCTTTTTTCACTGTTTAGCATTAGGGTGGGCAGAAGGGTGACATATACCCACAAAGCTAGAAAGACAAAGATTTCATTCAAGAAATGTTTTGTTGTAGCGTAAGCTTTATCATTTACATCTATGTTTATAGTATGTACATAATATGTAAATGAATAAACAACTATGACCTTAAAAAACTCTCCGATCATTAATTAAGTGCAAAACAGTAACCACGGAAATAATCAATAGCAGTGTAGTTAAAATACCTTGCATGGTCCAATACACAAAGAATGTCCCTGGGCTGTCTCTGACATTGTTAAACCGCCGGTCTTGTCCGTCTTTGAGGATTCTTAGAAAGAGAAAAGTCCCAAGCCTGCAAGACAAGGCCTCATCTTTCACTTATTAACCTTATTAACTTATAACTTTAAAGACGTACATTAATACATTAGGTTGACTTCAATTCTGTTGTCTTCTTACCGCAGTCCCCACGCAGTAACACATCCAGTTTGTATGTTTTGTCTAAGGTGACCCTTTCCACCCCAAACACGACTCAGATGAGCCAACAGTACGAATGTACCGGATCCTACAGAGCAGACACATTAATGTTTAGTTCAACTGATATCCTTCAAGAGATGGGCAGAAACGTCATTCACCTGTGTCCGGCCATTTTAAAAGTGAGGCGTGTCCACTGAATATTTTACCAATGGACTTGGTGGCAATTGGTACCAAAGTTCAAGGATCCTCAAGAGCACATTCCTCACAGAGAGACAGAAGAGAGCTCTAGGAGCAGAGTCTGACGGACTGAAATGACCGGATAATATTTTTTAATGCAAGGAAATGCAAATTGAATGTTGACTTGTGAGTACAATCCAAATTTCTTTCTATATCGGGATCTCCATTAAATAAATAAAGTAAATGCACGATAGTTATTTATGATCACTTTTTTAAAACGCTGAAATTGTATATATTCTATATAAATACTACTACATAGAGAGTTATAAACTCTATATATTTTATTTTTATAAGTGTTGTGATACAAAAATTTATTCAGAAATCTTTATATAAAATATAAAAATCTATACATTTATTTTGATTGGTTTTGTTCTATTTACACGTTTTGATTCACGGTGTGTTATTTCATTTTTTTTACTTGCATTTATGTACAGATACACATTTGAGTTAAAAGCGTTCAATTTTTCACTCCTTCTCTGATGGGTCCCGCCTCGTAGGACGGGATTGACAGTAGCCGCACCCAATAATACGAGGAATACATGTGGAGGCACGGACGTGATTGGTCAAGAGGCGGGGCTTGTCTCGAAATTCGGTTGAGGAAGCCGCAGTAAAGCTGCTTTGTGTGCAGAGACGCGTTTATGACTGTTTCACAACACAATCATAATAGCTTAGATAACTGCAGTCTCGTAATATATTTGATAACATTACATGTAGCGGTTTCTATCGGCAAGCTTGTAAAAACAACACAAATACGCGCAGGTCGCAACAAAGCCACTTTAAATAGAAATATGATGTTTTGCGACGACAGCAACAAAGACAGTTTTCATAAAACTTAGCGGTGAATGAAACACGGATGACCGCGTCTTGGAATAAATCATTACCTGCCAAGTCGTAAAACTTCTCCGTTTTGAACGCAGACGCAAGTGCCCATCCGAGCCACTGAATGGTTAGGTCGGTGGCTGCACACTTGGCCAACACGCTTCCCATGATCATGTCTAGCAGGTCGTGAAGCATCAAAGTTACAAACTTATGAACCATCGACAAAACAATAGTGCAAAGTTCAAAACGTTGGGCGTGGTCTACTTCATGTGGCGCTGCGCATACCGATGGGCGTGTGATATCAAATACCGCGAGAATAGACTAATCCGTATGCTTTTGATTCGCTCTCGCGGTACGTTGATGACAAACGCGGCCGTAGAAAACACAACACGTTTGGTGTGTGGGCGTGGCCAAGGGTCGATTTGTGTAATGTATGGCTAATGGGAATTGCGGTTGGTTTGGTTTTAAAACAAAACGACATTCAAAATGTGTGATCTTTTTAATGTCGCACTTCTCATGGTGAAGAGAATACAATACAACACTATTTCAGACACTTTTATCCAACATTATACTTTTGTTTGGAGTATGTGCACAATCCCTGGGGTCAAACCCATGACCTTGGTGTTGCTAGCGCTAAAGTCTAACCACTGAGCTACAGGAAAGTTTTAATGGAAACTACAATGGTGTCTGTGGGTCTCTTGTGGTTATGTGTGGTGGAATATATATGAAGAGTTTGGTTCCAAAATGAGATTCTTAAAAAAATCTAAAATCATATTTTTTGTTATGTTATCATGTTTTTATTGAACTAGTTCGCTGGATTAATTATGGCTCAAATTAAAACACACCAACTACAGTTTGATTGATTTTCATTGGAATGCACAATGTAAAAACATAATTTTTGAGTTATCTAATTTTGGGACCAAACTCTTCATATGTTATCTGACAGACAGGAACTGATAGAACAGCAGCGAAATGAGATCTTTCCAGAAGAATTCAAATTAGTTTCCAACGTGGTCTTCGTTTATTCTTTGACAAGTGAACCCCTATTAGTGAGCACTGCATAGCAGATAACCATTGAAAATGAAATATGACTCAGGGGCTGCAATGCACAAACCCATGTCCTGGAAAGATAAGACATTTATGGTTTATGACTGCAGAAGAAGCTCAGCTAAAAGGTGTGTCTTGAATAGAACGTGTACCCAGTAACTATTCTTTTGATTCTTCATCAGAATTGACCAAATACTTGAAAGGTCTATCAAATCTTTGCTCAAAGAGCTGTGGTGGAGATGGCAGAAAGCAAAACCAGCATCAGCTCAAAAGGAGGGGCCAATGTGCTGGCTAAAAGGGTCCAGAAGAAATTCAGCAGAGCGCAGGAGAAGGTGCGTATCAGGAACCATAAAACACATTAATGTCAAGAATGGCCATGCAATTTCCAATACGGCCTTGCTTAAATTTACTGTGTTGTTTTAGTCTGATAGTCAATCACTACGACGGTCACATGACTATGAGAAGGGAGTAGCTGAAAGCTATAAATGTTGTTTTATCTGCTTCATTGGGTGGGGTTAAAGCTCCATTGACAAGAGCCAATGTTGACATGTAGCTTTTTTCTGGTTAACATTCTCCTTAATTGGCCCAATGTGTCTACTGGGGCTCTCCAAAGTCACTATTTACTTTTTAATTTCTCTTACTTACTTAAGTGTAATTGAGCATATCTGATATCTTGACAGGTGTTGCAGAAGCTCGGCAAATCTGATGAGACCAAAGATGAGCACTTTGAGCAGTGTGTGATAAACCTCCAAGACCAGCAGGTAATAAAATGTACTATTGTAAACAAAGAGGCGACTATAAATATGCTAATACTTTAAAGAGATTGGCTGCACCCACATGACCTTGATTCACGATTCCTCTACAGAACGATGCGTACAGAATACACAAGGATCTTAAAGCATACCTGAACGCTGTCAGAGGTGAGAATTTTTACAGTTATGAAACAGCCAAAGAAATACCGGCATGTTTTATTGACCTTGTTTAAGCACGCTTGAAATTTACAATGTGTGTCAGCTCTCAAAGTTAAATAAAGAAGACTCAAAGGTTTTATGTGTCACAGTAATGAGGGATGTTTCAAGTCGACTGTTTCAGTCCCTGTTTGATGCATATGACCCTGAGTGGGATGGCGCAGAGGATCTCGGGGTCATTGTGGAGGTGGGTCTTATGAAGAAAACATCTGTCATCACAAAGTAATTGGACATTAAACATGTGAAAATGGGCATCATCTGCAAACAAATGTTGTATATTCTTAGTGGATAGTTGGGGTCAATTTTCTATTAAGTTGTGCACATATGCAGCCAAATGTCAGCTAATCTGTAATGACGCTCTTTGTTAGTCTTATTTCTCAATGCAACAATGTTAATAATTTAGGAACTTAATATATGTCGATTTTGATTTTTAACAACAATTGTTGAATACAAATGTGTGTCTACAAGGGGGAAGATCTTCTGTGGAGTGACTATGAGGGTAAACTGAGAGATCAGGCATTGCTCACCATGGATTCCTACATGAGCCAGTTTCCAGATGTCAGGGTATCGGCCGCTGCCTCACACACACACGAATCACAAATATTTCCAATGACATTTTAAAATAGAATTTCTGAAATCTCTTTCTTTTTTGATGATGCAGGAACGAGTGGCCAAGAGAGGCCGGAAGCTTGTAGACTATGACTCCGCCCGACATCACCTGACAGTGCTGAAGAATGCAAAAAAGAAAGACGACATCAAAATTGGGAAGGTATTACGACATATTTGAAATATTTACAGCTACTTTGTCTAATACATCACAGATAGCATGAGACATCGTACTGACTTTATAATAATGACACGCTTGAATAGCTTTATTGTTATTTAAAGCGATTTATTTCATTTGTTTGACAAACCAAGTAAAAAAGAGAATCAGATGTTACATATTTATAGAGATCTTTCCTCTGTTCTGTTGTTTTAATAGGCTGACGATGAGATGAAGGCAGCCAAGACGACATTTGAGGACATAAACAGAGAACTGAAGGAGGAACTGCCTATTCTATTTGACAGGTGAGTAGTTTTATCGTTCGCACGCATACTTAAAACCTAATGACGGTTTTAGAGCACTTTTTATAGGTTTGTTTTTGGCTTCTGTTGAAGATTCCCTATTCTTGACAGCCAATCGACCCAACAATACATGGCCTTTTGTTCTCCGAGAAAAGATAAACTGGGACTGCTTGATTGTTTCTCCTAGATTATAAGTATAAGGAAGCAAGTTAACTTAATTCCACTTCCAAATTAAAACGTTCCTGTTTATAACTTACACTTAACAAATTCATCAGCAAAGTGTTTTAATCTATTATAAACTTAATAGGCTCTATACTTTAAATAGCAAACGTTAGAGAATCCTCAACAAGCATGTTTTTACAAATTTGGTTTGTAGTTTTTATCATTTTAAAACCCTAATTTAACAGACGATGAAAAAACATAATAAAAACAAAAATATAATAATAATTAGTGCTGTCAAACGTGATTAATCGCACCAGAAATATAAGGTTGCGTTCACACAATATATGCATGTGTGCTGTGTGTATTTTAATTTTGTAAATTATAAACACACAAACATGCTCCTCGTGACCCGAGGTAGTTCGGATAAGCGGTAGAAAATGGATGGATGGATAAACACACAAACATGTATACAGATTTAGGAAATATTTATGTATCAATATTTACAAATAATATCTTTTTATATTTTTCTATGTATGTATGTGTGTTTATAAATACAAAATAATATGTACAGTACACAGACATTTTAAGTAAACACAAACTTTTATTTTGGATGCAATTAATCATGATTAATCGTTTACAGCCCTAATAATAAGATAAGACCACTGAGAATGTAAAGCTGCTCAACTTCTCTTATATTCTACAGTCGCATCGGATGCTATGTTACAGCCTTCCAAGCTGTTTCCAACCTTAGAGATATCTTCTACAAGGAAATGACCAAGGTAAACCAAGCATTGAAACATTTCAGCTGTTCCTCGTCCTCTAATACTCCCAAAATCATCTACAAATATTCATTTTATATTCAAGAACAATCTGGATCTACAGACTGTGATGAAAGAGCTGAGGGAGCAGCATCCAGATAAGACCTTCCTTGTGAAGAACTTCAACCGGTATATGGCTTCATAGTCTGGTCTCTGTGGTTTTATAATCTTTGAAAATTGTGAAACTGTTGCAGATAGTAACAAAAGGCTTCTTTTCCCTTTAAAGCTCAGGTTCCCTGAAGAGAAGGTCGTTCAGAGACACTTTGTCTCCCAGATCACTTAAAACCTTTTATGATTTACACACGACGTACAGCCCCAGAAGCTCTCTCAGGTAAAATCATCTTCAGGTTATTTGGGGACTCACGCCATCTGCTGGTAAAAGTGGATATTATTTTAGAATAGACGATTTACTGCATTAAATGGTGTATTTCTCATTAGTTTAACTAAAGATATTTTGTCTACCTATGTTGTACCTTCATAGAAAATGCATGATCTTAAGTTATAGCAGCTTATGGAGTTTAAGGAGCTTTCAAAAAGACTGGTCCCATGCTTTAGGGGCATGTTGTCACAAAAAAGAATCCGTTGCAATAGTGATTTTTAAGTTTTTAAGGCGACTTTACTGAAACATGTTCATTGGAGCAACATAACATTCTTTTCTGTATGTATTTGCTACACAGAAGAGAGAACTCATCCAGTTTCAGGTCTGACAAACCAAAATATGAACCATACAGCCCTACACAGATCAGTCCAACAAGGCCCAAACCCCATTACATCAACGTGCCTCATCTCAGAGACACAGAAACCACTTCCATACACTATCCCAAAGAAGAAGATGTTCCCTCCCATGAGCACCAGGTGAACGACACCACTGAGGATGAACCAGTGGAGGATGAGAAGAAAGAGAACGAGTCCTCAACAGCCACAAATCAAGATAGACCGGAAGACAGCCTTGTGTCTCAAGATGACTCATCATCTTCTGAGAATGAGAGTGAACTTCAAGCAAACTCAAGTCCTACTAAAGGCACAGAGATCAAAACCACAGCTGCCTCAGATGTATGTGAGGAGCATAAGAAGATGGAGGAGCCTTCTGGGATGGAGAACGGAATAGCTCCTGACAAACATTCAGATGTGGAACAAATCGAGACTTCACAAACAGTGAGTTCAGAGGAGGTGAGCGTGCTTTGAGTGATCCAAGAAATTCACATAAGACTTTTTGTATAAAACATTGATATATTATAGCAATTTTACATTACTGGCTATATTTGGAATGGGTTACTGAGATGTTATTCTTACATTTTTTACTGTAGTATGTAAAGAAACCCTAAATGACATACTACAAATATAAACACACAGTACTGTGGAGACAGTCTCCCACAATGCAATGTACATGAAACCAAAAGTTTCTCTATTTTAACTCGCGTGATAAGGTTAGGATTTGTTTTTACTAAAAAACTGAATTAAAAATGCAAAATAAACATATTTGTCAAGATCATAACAGGACAACCCTCGCATCTAACAAGAGGTCATGGTATAAGGTCACAGTTTTACATACTATTTTTAAAGTATGTACTGTCCACTGTAAACAATTTCCTGTAAAATTTCCTAATGTAAATTTTAACAGCCATACAAATTAAATTTACAGGCATTTACTGTAATCGCAGAATGCAGGGAAAAACTGTACTGTAATGCTGTGTTTTAGCAAATTGCTAGATTTTAATTTACTGTATTTAGAAGAAATAAATAAATTACTGTATATCCAGTATGTTTTACATATATTACTGTTAGCTAAAATTTGTAGAGTTGTATATATGCATATAATTTACTTCATGAAATGCATTAAAATATTTGTTTGCCAAATCTTTGTATCAATTTAAATCGCTTAAATTGATACAACTTTAAAAATACATTACAGACAAATTTTGTGCCTTTGTTGTACATTAAGTATTTTTATTCAGTTACCACTTCATAGTAGCCGACATGGCTCTTTAAACAATGTATGTTTAAACAACTCGTCAACCAACATATCCATGTATCAACAACACAAAACAAGTATTTACCAACAAGTAATGTAGTGCTCCATTCAGGCATTACAGATCTAAGAATTGCTCAAATATGAAAGAAGTAACTCAACATGCAATGTCATCTGTTTTTTTGTTCAAGAGTGACCATTCATCAGGAAAGGGGAAGGAGAACTAACGCCTATAGATACAAGACAAGGGTCAGCATAATTTAAGAACATTTATACAGCTCATCATCATGTGTTTCATTTGATCCACAGTGAGCAGACGCATGAATCTGTTTTTTACTTTTAATGTGTTTACAGGAACATACGTTGGGTTTATTGCCATCTCTCAGAGACCTGCGATCTTCCAGCAAACAGAGAATTTCCAAATGTTGTGCACACTTTGATTTCTTAAATCTTTCTTTCCGTCACTCCTGATGTATTCGTAGAAGAATTATGATTAAATAAATCTTATTCAACATTCAGTTTATCTGAGAAAAATGATAATTTCTTTAAACTTCACTTGATCTTAGCCCTCACATATGGTGGTCTTCCTTGTGTCTGGATGTTTTTAATATAGGCTACACAGCCATTTATGTTCAAATAATAATTGTCGCTCGAATGGAAACACTTGTGATGTATTTGACATTCAACAATCAATAAATAACTTTTAATAGCAGCTGCCTGCTCAGGCGGTATTGTTTTGTCTGGTGTGGTTGTTGGTTAATATGAGTCATTTCGTGGAATGCGACCATTGTTTGATCCCGAGTGAGCGCGCAGGAGCCGGGAGGAAACGCTCATGAACGCGCTCACTCTTCAGCGTGCGGCGCGCGGTTGCTTCACGCTGTCTCGCGTGCGTCAGATTTCAGCTCGAGCGCTTTCGACATTTTATGATCCTTTGTGAGTTTAAGGAAGAAGGATCGACGTCGGTTTGATCCGAGACTCGTTTATACGCCACTTCAAGACTTCGGGAGGTTAGTTTGTTTTTTGTTTATGTAGACGTGGAAGTAGTTTAGTCGGTTTTACTACCCGAACATCTGGTTATGACAAAGTCTAAATACATTTCTTTCAATTGATCGATTGCAGGGAGAGTTTTTAGAGTTTGTCGACGACATCAAATGAAATCGAGAGGGATCATCTGCGTTTCCTTTTTAAGGTTGCGTCCGCAAACAAAATCCGGTGTTTCTTTGTCTAAGTTTTGTCTAAGTGAACTGTTTATTTGTCCACCCAACACCTTCATGTTCGTGTAGATTCGCTCTTTTGTGTGACGTTTATATGCGTTCACGAGATTTGTAACTATAAGAGTGGCTTACAAATATGAAGTGAGACCTATGACCCCTTTATTGCATTAACAGTAATTTTACTATATGACTGGTACGGTAGCTCGTAGGAGTGCATGAACAAAATCAAAACTAAGTAGACACGATAATAGACCAGTCAAAGAACTCAGATCCTCATTTACCTTCATAAAGAGGCACATAACTCACAGTCCAGTGATGTTTGTTAGGTCTGTATTACATTCACGATATATTGCAATACTTGAAATAGAAAATGTAACAAATTAAAGTGTGAAATACAACATGCTGTGCACCAACTGTGGTTTTCTGTAAGGAAAAGTGTTAAAACATCCATTAACTCTGAAAAAGGCCATACATGGACCTTTAGATCAGAGGTTTGGGTTCCCTCACGCAGGTGGGTCAGCAAGTCACTTGGGTCTTGTGGTGCATCACATTTAAAACAATGAACATGCTGTATATGCGCAGGTGTCATCCATGAAAGCAACATAAAGGTCTTTTTTACTTTTTGTAATAATCGTATTGTGTAATGCACTGCAGTAGCCAAGTGACTAGGTGGGTCATAACATGCGAGGCTTACAAACAGCATTTATTTTATATATCTCGTTACTCTATCACTTATTTTTAAAAGCAAAGCACACCCACACATCAGCTCAGAGAGCTCGAAGGGTTCTTATATATTTTTGGGCCATGCTCACTTCCACTTACTTTTGGCCGTATGTATATGATATATCTACTATCGAAGTATTTAAAAAATATATAGATAGTAGAGGTTTGGATATGCTATCAGAAAACATATTGATATAGTTACTTGTATCAATATTTTTGCTCCGCACCTATGTTTGTCCACATGTAATAGTCTATACTTAATCAGAAGTTTACACGATATTAAAAGTTTTTGGTTTTGAAGCAATGTCACACATGAAGAGGCTTATTTATATAAAAAGAGGAAATATTCACTTCATTGTATAAATAGGTTTGGGGTGAAAGACTAATATGACTCAATATTCAGCTTTGTTGTATTGAAAAGTAAAAAAGCTTCAGAAATTCTACATTTCGTTCAATTTTTAAAGTGAAGGATAACAGATACATAGTTACTGTAGAAGTACTATAGCCGTTTTCAATGAAACTATTTGACTACAAAATTGATCGCAATTGCTTTTCAGTAACTTTCGCTAAATTCTTTATGCAGGTCTGTCCATAACATTATGAATCTCACAATGACTACTTTTGGTCCCAGGGGTAAGTAGTGTTTTTTATGTAAGAAGATACCTTATCTTAGTTCCCACAGACTTGGGTGTGACGTTTTTTTAACAATGAATCGGAACATCATAATAGGTTAGTGTAACGTAATCTGTCTTGGTTTGGCTTTCTATCATTTAAAATCTATAACCTAGGCCTACATGACCAAGAAATCTTTTATGCCGGTATTATGAAATCCGTGCCTTAAAATTGGCCTAACATTGAATGGCATGTTGCAGTATTCCTAATCCGATTACTCTCAACAAGGCTGCACAGTTTTCTCCACCGCAAATAGTTGTAATTCCAAATGGCTGTTGTTGTGCATGCAATGAATGTTGACACACAGGTTTTATGTGTCTGCATTCATGTTTCTCTTCTGCGCAGCGATAGACGTTGTACCAACAACTGGAGCTCCACAGCAAACAGACTCTGCTGTCATAGGAGGTAAATGATATTGGTAATGTATTAGGTATATTTACTAGGGGTGTCACTTTGTATATTGGCCGCTGTTTATAACTGACATCATTTTCTTCTAGTGGTGATCGCTGTTGTCCTGGTGACGCTTGCTGTCTGTGGATTCCTTCTGTACCGATACCTGTGCCACAACAAGGGTGTTTATAGGACTGCAGGTGAGCCTGCTCCAGGAGTTGACCCAGACCAGGTCTACAATGATACCGTCACTCCAGGCAAAAAGGAGTACTTCATCTGACCTGCTCGGAGGTATCCAGCAATCAACTATGGACTAGACCTCTGAATACAGTCCATACGGTGTCTCAAGTGCGGAAGGTCGATATGTAGTGTGCGCTCGATGGAAGGAACGCATTTCAAGGGATACAGATGGAGTTATATGGAAGGATAAAGGACTATTACTGGCTGTATTAATGGAAGGATATAGAGAAGTGAAAAATATCGGTTTATTTGTAGCATAAACAAGCTTGCCGTTACAACGATTTGATTTTCATATGATAAAGTCACAGAGACAGTCATTTATTTTGTGCTGTCATTTTAAGGCTAAATATAATAAGTAGTCCAAAAAAATAGTATAATCTCAGTTTCAGCAGTATCCCAGGAAAGTCTGATGAGATTCTTCAATACAGTGAATCATTTATCTGAGCTATTATTTATTATAACCATGCATGAGTTTAGCAAGTGGGAGGCAGTGTACAGATTTTTTTTAAAGATGCATGACTCTATAGTGCTAATAAGTGTTCTCCTTTGCCTTTGGTAGCCCCATTCTTTTCTTTTAATTTATTTTAAACCAAACTGTTGTTGGAGAATCCACTGTTACAGTGCCTTGCAAACCATTTAAATGTATTTGTTTTTGCACACTTTACAACTGACGATTGTTTTTTGTTACAAAGTCATGGCGTGACAGTGCCAAATATAAATAATACCTCTGTCAGGATTTGTAAATCAGACATGTGCTGATCAAATTCACGTTTCGTGCAGGGTTTCAATATCTTTGTCGTCATAAAAATGAATGTAATTGTCAGTTTCAAAGTGTGTTTTTTTCCTTTTGCCTGTTTATTTAGTTTTAAATGCAAAATCTGATTTGCACCTCTACACTCCAAAAAAAAAGGTGCTTATAGCACCTCAGTCATCCCAAAGAACCGCTGAAGAACCACTAAAGCACCAAAATATGTTTCATTTTAGCACTAAGAGGGATTCCACTGTGATTACAAGCCAAGAAACACTTTTAGTGCTACAGTATACACTTTTTTTTTTAGAGAGAGAATTTGTGAAGCTGTTATTTCTTTGTCTTCAGGGCTGTCAAAGTTAAACTCTTTTTTTTTTTTTAATACCTTTGTAATGTTTCTAAAAGGACAGGACTGTGTTTCACTGTTACCCGATTGATCAAATATCTGTCATCATTATAGTCAAAGAAACATGAAACATGGCCACTGAATAACAAATTAGAGCACAGAATGTCAAAATTCAAAATAGCTTTTATTCTAAATTTTGTTTTATTCTTAAGGTTTAGTATAAAATGTTAAGTGCACCACAATATTCATTGGAGTTCATTTTCCCATGTAGCAAACTGGACGTTGAATCCACAATGCTGCAGTATGCAACCATTACAACCCATCACAACCTTTGTTTTTATGTATAGGGAAAACAAAACAAAATGGTTCCCTGAACTGTAGTACCCACATAAACTAAAACCATCCGTGGCTGTCATGGTATTGAGGCTCAAGAAAGCAATTTATCTGCTACATAGCAAATACACAAACCAAACCGTGGCATAAGCCATGATAAAATGCTGCCCTAAGACTGAAACAGATCTTGAGTTCTGAAAGCTTTGCCCTCTTATGTATTTGCCTCATTTTTTAAATGACATATATGGGAAAACATCAATGAAATTGTATTTGTTTAAGGAATGGCTTTAAAGTCAAGTGAGCTAAATTCATAACTATTTTTAAATTGAATAAAAACCTACATAAACACACAGAAAATAATCACAGAAAATGGTATTAATGGTGGTAAGGCAACCATTTTTTGTTTAATAATCATCACAATTGCATTGACTGATGAAGAAAGGATTTCTTCCTTATTTACAAAGACACAAACAACCTAAATGATGCCTATGTTGCTTTGTTTGTTTCCATAAGGGCAAAACCTTTAGAACTGATGTCGGATACCCAGTGATGCACCTGATACACATAGAAATCCTAAAAATGTGCCGTATTGAGCAGGCAGGCATAAAATGACATTTTTTAGTTCAATCATAAAATGTATATGGGTTAATAACAAACATAACATCATGCTAGTGGCCATTAAGAAAAAAGCATTTCTAAGCATTTCACTGTTATCTAGTAAAATAAGCAGGATTGAAGTCACATCTAGCACAAGGTAACTGCTACAGAAGTCACATGTTTTAATGTCAAACAAAAAACAGCGGTTATGAAGATCATAAAACAGTAAGAGGAGAAATAAAGATTTCTTAGATTATGAGACTTAACTGTTTTAAAAATAGCTAGTGGAATTTAAAGCATTTTTCAGGCAAGTTTTATTTTTCCTCTAGTCATTTTCAGTACAACTGAGGTAAGATTATAAAGGGAGGCAAACTTTGTACACAGAAATCGAGAAAGAAATAGCCGGATTTATTAGCCATCATTTACCCTCTGAACGCCAGCTGTTGTATGAATACGCTACTTCCCACGCTGCTTTTGAAAAATCACCAATGCAGCGAACTGCATCACTTACTTTGCATTTGTACAAAAAATTCAGCAAAAACAAAATCAGAATCGACAGTGCACGTAAATTATTTTTAATACTTCTCAAAACCGTAATCCTTTATTAGGAACAAAACTAAAAAGTGCATGCAGAAACATCAAGATACAACTAGGCAACATTTGATTTTTTTCGGTTTTAAATACACACCCCTACAAAATGCAGTCACAGCTGGAATTTGCTTTGCCAGGTGTACAATACCTGCAAAGTAATCACCTTCACCTACATATGATATGTTTATGAATAAACCTGTGGGCCAATGCTGTAAGTGAAGCAAAAAAGCATCTAGTGCATTCTAGTCGAGATCTTTGGTACAAGCAGCTCCCCGAAACAAAACTAGCAGAAAATGCTTGATGTGCCAAAATGTGAGATACTGAAAATAAACGGTGACCTCTTGACCTCTGTAAACAACGTTACCTGTATTGACAAAGCTAAAGTTTGTGTAAGAACAACACGCATACCAGTGAAGAAGGAAGCTGTGTGACACAAAAGATAACTAAATGAAACGGCTATATATGTACAGCTCTGGGCATCCGACTTGAAGGGGTAAATATTGACTAAAAAAAGCAACTCATCTGAACCACGTGTTTAGTTTGTCTTGTTCACTCTCTCTGTTGTTTTACTGCATTTAGATTCATTCATATGTAAATTTCTTTGCTTTTAAATAATGGTGCGCAATTCAATTTTGGCACCTGATAACATATATATGAGCTCGCCCGAAGGTACAATACTCCGCCATTGTTAAAGTTTGTAAACACATCTTTCTCCTTGATTTGCAGTGCTTAGTCCTTTATTTTATATATCTGACTATTCCTCAGTTAAGATACGATAATCTGATTGTAGACATTCAGGTTATGATATCTTAATGATATGAATAAAATGCAGCGTGCTACGTTTCAAGTGCATAGCTACGTCAGATAGATGATTTAGCAATTCTTGGCATCAGAAAAACTGGCTCAAGAAGAAAAAGTGAACATAAAAAACTCCAGTAGCTAAAAAAAGCTGTAAAATGGTACATTAATGCCAATAAAGCTAAAAATGAGTTGTCTCCCCCCAAAAAGTCACGAAAAATGTGCACCAACAACTATCGTGTATTTTAAAAACGGGTTTAATTGTGAATACAAAATAATTGTGTTTTACATTATATAATTGTGCAAATACACAATTATATAAATGGCGGAGTACTGTACCTTGAGTAAGGGGTTCTAACATATTACATTCCATTAGGTTTAATCAGTATTGTGGCTTAGCCAAGCTGCCTCAGGGGAGGCAGGGTAAGGGAGGTAAAGGATTGGGAACTTAGAAGGAGGGCTTCGGTTCATGCCCATGGTGATGCTCACTGTTACCAGATAGTGTAACCCCCACCGGAGCCCATGAAGAAGTTGCCCTTGCGTTGCGTCATCACCACATTTGCACCTTGCATGGCTGCCATTTGAGCTGCATTAGGCATGTGTCCAGGTGGTGCAGGCTTGAATATAAACACAAACGTGTCAACAAAACGGTTACATTTTAAACAAATAACAAACATCTGGATTACATTCCGAACACAAAAGACATCATTGGAATACTCACAGGAATGGAATTAGTGGTGCCAGGCCCGAAGCGAGCTCCAGCATCATATCCGCTTTCCACCATCACAGTGGAACCATGAGGGTACATGGGTCCCATGGGATAGTATGCCATTGGGACGCTGGATGCCATTGCCCCCATTGGAACAGACTGAGCCATGGGCATGTACATCTGAGTACCTGGGTATGCTGAGGTCATTTGGGGGAGGTGTCCAGGGGCTTGGGGAGGAGCCATATATCTGGGCTGATAAACCTGCGAGAAGGGAAAAATTTGTCAAAGTAAGTTGCACATTTGTAAATTTAACATTATGAATTGGATAATCTGCACCCAAAGCAGTCAATCATAAAATAAAATAAATGCATGTATCTGCACATTCTGTATTAATAACCAATGTCTCGTTTTTAAAACTGTACATAGGCCGAAGTTACACTAATAGCATTTATTACAGTATAAGATTTGCTTTTTCCTATTAATATTATTAAAAACGTTTATTACTTTACATATATATACATATACATATATATATATATATATATATATATATGTTTATTTACGTTTATTATACTTTACAATCTTTATCTTGATAGATATCTTGATATAGATAAAGCAACATTCTTTTTTTTTCTTTTAAGAACACAAACCTGTTGTAAAATCACAGTGATGGGCCCTTTACAGACTTTAGTGCTTTTCTTTAAGAGACATTGCACCTCAGCATATGGTTCAGATTATGTTGTTTATGACAGCATCATATTAGCTACTATATCTTTGGACCATTTTACGGCTAGAAAGGCATTTTCAGTTCGAGGCGATGTACTCCTAATACAACAGATGATCCATCAATATAAAAACTGCTGCAGTTTTCCTCCTCTACTTAATTGTAAATATACTGCGGTTAAAATAAGAGGACAAAATGTCCTATATACAGAACATATTCACTATTTGTAGTCACCTCAGAGTATGGAGGAGGGGCATCTGGATATGGGGACACCTGAGGCTGGACTTGCATAGCAGGTGGGTAAACAGGTGCTGAGTTCTGCTGAGGGTAAACAGCTTGTTGTGGGTATGAACCTAAATCAATACAAAGGGAAAAAAAACAGAGTCAAAATATACTCAAATGAGAATATTACACTGATTTTCTGTAAAGTCATATACTCTATATAGAGAAGAAAGGTTGGTAGGAACGATATCGAGAAAGCGCAACCAGAAGACAAAGACCGGGGTTAGCGTTAATTGACAGCTAACAGGGCAAATAGCAAATGCAACAGAATGTATTGACAAAATAATAAAAAAACGTAAAATGTAATTATTAATCAGATGCTGTGCGCGATTTAACATGTCCCGCTTGCCAAATGCCTAATGAGGTCACCTCTACGATCACGTCATCGCGCTGTAGCGACCAAAGCTAGCCCCCCTTACCTGCATCCCCTTAGAAAACATCGCCCAGCGGTGTAAAATAACACATTTTGCCGTCAAAAATTAACGTTTTCCATAAAGACGTAGTCGATGGCAGATGTCTGGCACAAAATGAATACGTGTTCGGTATGGAAACTCGTTTGTTATGTAAGTCAGTTATGCTAGCTAAGTCCTTTGGTAGTTGCTAGGAAATGGCTAACCAGAAAAGCAGAACAGCGGAGCTGACCGCAAATTTACCTTTGTTGTTCATTTTTCTTGACTAAAGATAAAACAGCCCACGGGACGAGAATTCCAACAGGTCGATTCCTTCGTTTATTCGACAATAAATTAAAGATTTACACAGAGTTCCTCGTCCTTTTTTACTCGTAACTTCCTTGTTTTCGTCTATCCTTTGAGTATTTGTGCTGGGTGGAGCTACGTCATTAGCCGTCACGTTGACGCCACGCCTCGTTAAAGGAAACTCATGACTAGCACCGAAACGAAAGTGAACTTTAGTCCCGTTTTACAAAACCGTACAAACATTTGAAGTTATCTGGCTTTACTTGTGTATACTGGAATGTGCTGTTTAAGGCCACATCATGTTTTTTATACAACTACGTTAATTGTATGTAAAGCACTTTTAGAGAAATGTCATTTGTTGCTCCCGTGTAAACATGATTTAGGGACAAAGGGACGGACACAAACATTGACACAGTGAATGATATTGATGAATTAGGCTTGATTAGACTACACAATAATTAATGACTGCATGTTAATTATACATACATACATATTTATATATACACATATTCCTTACTTCTAAAATCCCTGTAATAATTATTGGTTTTGCATAGTTGGTGATTACATTTAATAGTATTTATATTAAAATGAACACGTAAAATAAATCCTTTATATGCTCCTAAATCTTAGTCTGCACTCTTGACAAAACATAAGCAGCATTGAATAAACAGACCCACCAATTTCATTTATTATGCAAGTTGTGAAAATCACAGTTTGCAGGTTGGATGCTTTTCAGCTCTGTCAAAGACAACAAAAGGAAGACAACTTTTACGTGCCTTTATTCCTGTACAGCTTGTGTGTTTCAAATCTACATGTCAAATAAAAACTGTTCTCTAATGTTAGGTCTCGGTACTGGATGTGAAGAACCTAATCACAGATTCGTCTGTATTCTGCCATCCCTGTTCCCCCTGAGCTCCATGGCAATATGCTGCTAATGCATGCAAATGGAGGTGTTTGCCAGCTGGCTTGGCAACAGAGAGGAAAGACAGAGACTGTGTGCTGAGACATGACATCTCATTCAAAAGCCTGTTCATTACAAAAAAGGAAATATGTCTTGCGAATCACATATAAGACTTGATGACTCTACCATTGATGAAGGAAAACATATCAATGTATATGCATGAAGTACATATATCTTTGTAGTGTCCTAGACCTACCTTTTAAAAATGAGCCAACACAACAGGATTATTTTTGGAGGAAAAACTTTTATTTGACATGACATATTACATACACAAAGCATGTCTATGCTACGTATAGAATAACGTCTGATGTCAACTACAAAACGACTATAAATATTATTTCGGCACAGTTTACACTATAATAATATTAGAATGTGAATGATGAACCGCAGCGCTCATGTCACTGTCTCTTTAAGACGGCCGCCATCGCTTGTGTTCTGTCGAGCCAGCGCCATTTTTTCAACGCAAGACTCGGCCTGCATAAATTATGTTCATGACGTAGTGCAAAAGAGCAAATTTGTGTTAATTTTGGGGGACTTTTCTGTAGATACACGTTCTCTTTAGATAATAAGGTGCACTTACCTTACTGGCACAACAGTTAACGCAAATACGTCACTAAGCGTTTAGGAAAAGAGCAGCAGCGCTCTCCCGAGCCTCCTTATCAATGCAAATAGCTCTTTTGTGTGTGCATCCGTATCGCGCGCCTGGAAGCTGTGAGATGAATTTTTAATTATGCATGTTTAAAACAAACTGTGGCAAAGCTCGCGAAGGAGAAGAAATCAAGAAAGCAGCCCACCTTTCACCGGGTAAGTCGTCAATGGGATCACAGTTTGAACGCGTTTGTGCACGCACGCAGTACGAACTGGAAGAGATCGGAATGAGTTTTTGGTTAATATGCAATGGTCTTAATTAGCATAATTTATATATTTATGATAAAGAGAAAGGAAATACATCAAATACCGTCCCCGAGGCAATGCATGGCATATTGCATGCGACGAGTGATATGAGCAGATGAACTATGTGTCCCGCGGGGAGAGTTTTATTCGTGCATCTAAGATTCGGGGGGTGTTGCGCTGCGCCGGAACCTGCGGAAGTTTTGATCAGATCGAGGATATTATAAGCCGTGCTCGTCTCCAATGACATTTTGTGGTCAGAACACGTGCGAGAACTTATGCTCGTGTTCCCTTGATGTCACGAAAGCGACACGACTCGTTTATAAAGAGTCGGGGCCCATAAAGGCCTGATGTGGAAATGTCCTTACGTACCCCTAAAGGATTGCGTAATGCGCTATTGTTTTAGGATCATATGCAGCGATGCAGCTTGTTTTGTACTTGCACAATCTTGAAAATTGGGTCTGATTTGTGGAATCATGTACCAGAATGATAAGAACCGGATTCACGAGCTTACCAGGGGTCTGAGTTTTGAGTTGACAGTTGTGTAAACGTCATATATGTGTCTACGTCATATGTAATCAATTTGTCAGACGTAGAAAAACACTGAGTGGTTTTCGGTGGTAATAGTAAATTCACAGGCAGTTTATGAAAAGTGCAAACATGTGTTTTCATTCTTACATTTTTTATTTTGGTCTCATGTAAAAGAATAAAGATATAGTTCAACATTATTTGTCCTTCAGAGATTCATTTTAAATGCAATAAGTGTTGCATGTAATTGGCCCACATTTGGTCTCCAACCATTGAAAATGGGAAAACGTATATGGTTTGCTCATGAAGCCCCATATTTCTTACAAGTTTATTAGTAACCAGAATCTAAAATTATATTACGATGTAGACGATACGTCTTGAGGCACACAAACTTTGGAAAAACAACACAACAAATATGTGTCTCCTGCCATGTAATGCAACAGATTTTGACTGTAAAAATAAAACGATTCTCAATGTACAATGGATTAGTATGGGTTATTATTCATCCATTCAATATGATATCTTGCCTTTTTCATTTCTTTCATTCTTTTACTAGAGAAACAAAAAAATGTAGTCAAGGACTTTCCCCAAATTTGGTTGATTTGACAAGATATTGTTTAAACACATTAAACAATCGACACATATTAAAATGTAATGAGCAAAATATCACATTTAGGTGGACTTAATTTGATAAATCTATATCTTATATATTTTTAGGCTTTAATGGCTCAATTTTAAGCTTTAACAGCGTGTCTACGCCAGACGTGACCGGCGCGATGCGCAACGACAGAAGACACTCATTAGAACCCATTATAATAAAAAATTGTCCACAAACGTGCTGGGACGCGTCCAATCTAGACACTATGTAACAGTGACCCAATTTGATACACTGCTTTCCATTCACGGAATAAACTGTTTAGGTCTCTAAGACTCTTTCGTATGACCTGCGTGTTTCTTTCAGGTGATACCGTGGCGCTGTATCACTATGCAGAATCATTGATCATTGTGGAACAAAGACATCACCATGGACACGGAGGATCTCCCAGCAAACAATGCTCCTCTTACTGTCAATGAACAGGTATTCATAACCAATACAAACATCTATCATCTCTTTTCATACATAAAGATAACACACGTGACTGTTTCATCACATCATGTCCAGCCATCCCACCTCTGAGTGAGCCTCATTCCCCCTGTGCGTGGTTTGCGTTCACTCGTGAGCACAAGCAATTCCCTTCTGGTAGCGAGGGGTTTGTTGAAAGCATTGCTTATGCTATTGGCTCTTGTTTGTTGGCTGAACTCATGTTACCCGTGTGTCTTTGTTTGGTTGATTCTTTGTGTCCTAATGTGTGCTTGGCATCTCTGTTCTCTTTAGCCATTCAATGTCTGACAGCAGAAGTATTTTCTCAGATTTTAGGTTCCTGCACTTTGAAATTCCCATCACAAGACGACCAGGTACGCACCTTCTCTTGCATCTGTAGGCCTAACGCTCTCTGTGGCGAGCCTTAATCTCTGCCTGTGCCTCTCTCTTTCCTTTTCTCCTGTGATGTTTCTCTGATCTCAACTGAAATGCGAGCTAGAAACATTATCGAAAGAAGGACTTTGACATCTATTTTAGGTTGAGCAAACACTTTGGTTGTGTTGTGCCATACACGGTACACAGCCGAATTCAGATGGACCTGTATGGGAACCGTCTGTGCTGCTTGTTTATGCCTAACTGGCTTTTTTCCAACTGCAGCTGTCTTTCGCATATATAACAACCAGGGCTGGGTGATATTGCTGTTAATATTTTGCAGTATTTTTGAGACGTTTGTGTAAAATACACTGCACAAAATGAAACGCTTAAATCACATTATCAGATCTCTGAACAAATCATTCACGTAAAATTTTCAATTGATACATTATATAGACTAACAACAACATTATGTGACTATGGTCAATGAAAGCCGAAATGAGTAACACATTTATTAATGGAGTAGTTCACTTTCAAAATAATTTTTTATGATAATTTGCTCATCCCCATGTTATCCAAGATATTTATGTATTTGTTTCTTTAGTCGAAAAGAAATGAAGGTTTTGATGAAAACATTGCAGGATTTTTCTCCATATAGTGGACATCACTGGACTCCAAACGGTTGAAGGTCAAAATAACAGTTTGATAAAATGATAGATGATTCCAGACGATGAATAAAGGTCTTATCTAGCGGACGGTCAGTCATAAAAAAAAAAATGTATATGCTTTAAAACCAGAAATGCTCGCCTAACTTTGTTCTGGGATGCGCGTTCATGACTTCAGAAAATACGTAATTATGTTGAAAACCTTCAATTCTTTTCGACTTAAGAAAAACAAAACATGAACATCTTGGATAACATGGATCTTGGATGACATTAACATGGCTGCAACAGATTTAAACGGTGTAATTTAATAAGCAAAATACAGAAAATACCTTGTATACAAATGTCATGTGGGGGCATGTCATGAACATTTCAGAGTGATGTCACAAAAAACTCTAAAACGTTTGAATCCAACATAATGCCTTTTTGACACGAAGCCCATTTTAGTTAAAACAAAAGGGTGGGAAGAACATAACTGGTCTATTACCTTCTTATATTCATAAGATATATTGCGTAGCCCTGTCAATTTTAATAAGCGTTCGCTCGCTAAACGTCGTCAATGCTAGAATCCTATGAGAGATCAGAATACACACACACTTGTGTAAACTCATCCATACCAGATCATGGCCCATGTTCATCTCAATACTGTTCCCCATCACCCTACACAACAGACCCTGACACACTGTTATACCCTTCAGGTCATCGTCATGTCAGGTCAGGAGACCATCCGTGTGTTGGAGGTGGAGGTGGATGCAGTCTTGTCCTCTTCGGGGGTTGATGGAAAGGCGGGTGAGGAAGGGTGCGCTCAGACCCTGGAGGCAGTTGAGGATGCTCCATTGGAAAGTCCAGAAACCACAAGCACAACCGCAGCTGGTGAGAGCATCCCGAGACTGATAAAATGAATGATAAAAATAGCAGCATCAGTTCGGTATCATAGCAACCTGCAATCATCAAAGAGATTTTTTGAATGAGTCATAATTGGAATAAAAGCATAACTTGTCTTTGCAAAAAGAATCGCGGCTAAAGACAACATTAATAGTGAGGGTTTGCTTTTTATTGTTGCAGTAACTGTGGACGTCTTGGCACCTGCGGCCCAGACTGTGACCCCCAAAGTCTCCATCAGTGTGTCCCAGCCACAGACCAACGTGCCCATCACTGTTCAGGCCTGCCCACAGGTGAACTCGGGTTTTAATGTCTTAAAATATGTATCAGTTGGGTACAGTTCACTTGCTTATCTAGTTAAATATACAAAGGTTACACATGAATGAACCGTATGCGCCGTGACCCTGTCAGGTTCTGACTCAGGATAGTTTGGCCTCTCTGATGACTGGCATGCTAGCACAACAGAGTTCTCTTGGTCAGCCGCTGCTCATTCCTCTGAGCATGGCCGGATCTGTTGGGGGTCAGGGTGGTCTTGCGGTGTTCACGTTACCGACTGCTACCTTGGCCACCCTCCCTGGCCTTACTGCTGCCAGCCCTGCCGGAGGACTTCTGAAGCTCCCGTTCGCTGGGCTGCAAGGTATGATGCCTGCATTTTAGTTTCATTTCTATAGCCTGACTGGTGTTTCAAACTCACCTTTGTGTTTCTCCTTCAAGCTGCAACCGTGTTGAACCCTGCGCAGGCTGTCCTGCAGCCTCAGATGTCTGCTCTGCAGTCAGTGCAGGGGGCCATGCAGCCATCGCAGACCGTGTCAACCACTGCTGCATCTGCTGTGCAGAAAGTGTCAGAACCCAGCATCTCGATTGCAGCACTTCAGGCTGCAGGCCTGTCCATCAATCCAGCTTTTGTGAGTAGAAATCGGGAAGCTTCAGAACATGCTCAACTTATTGCTGTGCCCTCAATGTAATTGGTAATTCATTATTTTATTTTGCTTGTTTTCAGATAAGCGCTGCATCGCTGGGCGGGCAGCCTCAGTTCATCAGTTCTCTTACTACAACTCCCATCATCACCAATGCCATGTCTAACATGGCTGGACTCACAAGTCAGATCATTACCAACGCACAGGGCCAGGTCAGTACTGCAGCATCATCTGTCAACTACACCCAGAATTACACTCTTACAACTGCTTTTTACAGCGATTTCTGAGGGGTGATTCACATTTCGCGTCTAAAACCGTGTGGACAACACGAGCCGCGCAGCTTTCTCTAATCAAATGACCCGCACGACGGCACTCTGAAAGGTTGAACTAAGACTCCCTTTTTTCGCGCTTCCCGCGTGTTTACATTTAAAATAACAAACTTGCGAGCTAAAGAGACGAAATGTGAATCGCCCCTAATGTTGCTTGTTAAGATGCTAATTTTACATAAACCGCAGGGGGCAAAAATGTTTGTACTTTCACATTACATAAACACGCATGAAAACGCTGTTAAAGGAACAGTTCACCAAAAAAAGAAAAAAAATTCTACCATTGTCATTTTTCCTACTATTGTGGTCAATGGTGGCCAAGAACTGTTTGGTTACAACCATTCTTCTACATTTACATTTAGTCATTTAGCGGACGCTTTTATACAAAGCGACTTGCAAGCTTCTAAAATTATCTCTCTGTGATCATCAGAACAAATAAATGTATCTAGATTTGGAACAAATTGGAGCAAATGTTGACAAGTTTTTTTCTCTTGGGGTTAACCGTCCCTTAAAGGATTGCTTAAATATTTGGATGAACTGAGAATTTAACCATCACACATGAATTTAAGGTGTATGACTGGTCACATGAGACTCAAAAGTTTCATACCCATCTGTAGGTGATCGGAACGCTACCTCTTCTGGTTAATCCAGCTTCACTGGCCGGAGGTCAGGCTCAAGGTCTGCAGCTCCAAACTGTATCCCCACAGCTGCTCCTCAACCACCAGGGTCAGATCATCGCTACTATAGGGAACGGCCTAACAGCCGCTGCCCCGTCCGCTGCTTCTGTCCTCCCCAAAGCCACTGTGCCCCTGACACTCACCAAGACCACCACACAGGTAAGCGTCACCCATTTCGGCACAACACCATAGGAAAGTTCTAGTTTCTGTAATGTTTGCTGTGATTGGTTCTTTAGGGTCCTGTTGGGAAAGTAACTCAGTCTAAAGTGATCATTGCTCCTCAGCCCACAGCGGGGAAAGCAGTCACGGCTCTCTCCTCTCCTGGTGCCATCGCATGCGTGGACATGCCAACCGTGGGCCAACTTGTCAGCAGTATGTGTTATTGTTCTTGTTGTCCAATTGGTAGAGCACTGCTCGATAAAAGTATACCTTGAATTGCTTTGGATAAAAGCATCATTGGATAAATATTTAATGTTCACACCATTCCATTTATAGTCTCTGTTTAGTCTGCCAGAGGAAAATGAGATGAAGTTGACCACAACTATGAAAACTGTCCTCATTTGTTGACCTTGTTGTTTGTAGCCTTACAATCATTTTTCTTTCCATTAGAGCCGCAGTCTGGTGTAAATGAAGAAGAGGCCATTAATCTGGAGGAGATCCGCGAATTTGCCAAAAATTTTAAGATTCGACGGCTGTCTCTGGGTCTGACACAGACTCAAGTGGGTCAGGCTCTAACTGCTACGGAGGGACCCGCCTACAGTCAGTCAGCCATCTGCAGGTGGTTATAATATCCATCTCAGAATTTCTTTTCAGGTCTTTCGTCTCATTTAGGTCTGCATGGGACTGATTTTTCCATTTCGCTCCCTCCAAGTTTTATTCAGTTTCCCGTCCGCAGAATTTGACTTGGGTCTACTCCCGACTGTTTTCCTCCCTCTGTGTCTCATGAATTTAAAGGAACGCTCCACTTTATTTGGTAAATATGCTCATCCTCCAGAGTTAATAAATTGAGTTTTACCATTTTGGAATCTATTCAGCCGATCTCCGGGTCTGGCGATAGCACTTCTTGCATAGCTTAGCATAGATCCTTGAATACAATTAGACCAGAAGCATTGCGTTAAAAAATGACCAGTTTCAATATTTTTTCCTATTTAAAACTTGACTCTTCTGTATTTATATTGTGTGCTAAGACCGGAGGAAAATGAAAAGTTGCGACATGGCGGCAGCAGGCGCAGTAATGAATACATTCTAAAACGGTAAACTCAATTTATTATCTCCTGGGGAGATGGAGAATGAGCCTCTCTCCAAAAAATGTGGAGTGTTCCTTTAAGACACATCCTCTTCTTTTGTTTGTAAATGCTGAATGCTGTCTTGTACGTGGTCTTATGTAAACATTTTGACAGACATTTTACATTTTCAAGCTCGTGTTTAAAAGAAGTTTTAAGATGTTTAAATAAAATAACCAAAAATGACAATATAGTAGACTTCAACCACCTACGGGACTAAAATGTAATTTAGTTCTGCATTAAAACCAACTGAACAGTCCTGTGCTGTCTCGCATAAACATCTTCACATTCACTTTCGATGACTCTCTTTCCTCTTATATGAAGGTTTGAGAAGCTTGACATCACTCCAAAAAGTGCACAGAAGCTGAAACCCGTCCTGGAGCGCTGGCTGAATGAAGCTGAGCTCTGGAATCAGAAGGGTCAGCAGAACCTGATGGAGTTTGTGGGCGGCGAACCATCCAAGAAGCGTAAACGGAGAACCAGTTTCACGCCACAGGCCATCGAGGTCCTCAACACGTACTTTGATAAAAACTCTCTTCCCACCGGACAGGAAATCACAGAGATCGCCAAAGAGCTGAATTACGATCGAGAGGTGGTCCGTGTCTGGTTTTGTAACCGACGGCAGACTCTAAAAAACACAAGCAAGATCAATGCGTTTCAGGCCCACTAGGATGATGAAGCATCTGAACGAACTTTCTGTAGGTTTGGTGTACGATAACTGGTTGGAATTTTGGTGCTTGTTACAAAATGACTGAATTGACTGATTTTGAGATGAACCGACGGCTCCTACGTTGGAATAATATCTAACATACATTATTTTTGTTGTTCTTTTTTCCTTTTGTTGTGCTGCATGCAGAGTGACTTTTTGGTGTGCCGCCACCATTTCTGATGCTAAAGTGACCATTTAAGAAATCGAAGAAGCTGAAAATTGCTATTGTTGCTGTTTTACTTATCATACATGAACGAGTGAAACAAATTTTTGCTTTTAATATTTAATACGTTATTCTTGGCAGCAGTAATTTGCTTTCGCTGTAGCAATCGCTTTGGGTTTTGACTAATATGTACACATACAACGTAAATGAAAAATTTCCAGAATTTTCCATTTCATGTGATCATGTAGTTTTGCTGTAAAGAAATGTGGTTGTACATTCACCCGAGAGGAACTACTGGTATTTTGTCATTTTTAACCTCCAGATATCTCCATCTGTATTTTGATCTTTTATTCAATTCCTTCAAGATCAGTGCAGTACTTGTATATTTTAAATGTGGTTCGGTTGAACGTCATACTGGACAAACATACTACTCTGAATCAGACAGCATGACCCGCTATGTGGTTAAATCTGTATTAAGTTTGGACTGCCATCGTCATCTATTAATTTTCATCTTTGTGTGATTTTCCTTGTGGTATGTCTGTCTATTGATTTGAATAGAAAGTGTAAAGTGTGTTGAAGATTACGGTTACTGATATTGTAGATGTCTTATGGGTTTAATGGATGCGTTTTTTGGTTTTGCCAAAAGGAGTCTAGTTAAATACACAATTTAATATCAAGCGGCGCTATTCAAGAGAGAACTACATGAATTCCTATATGAGGCACTTAAAAAAATGACTTGAAATGTATTATTGATCAAAGAGTTTTATAACACGACAAGTGTTAAAGAATATTGTCAAATAATGCGAATTGTAGTTCATGCAATTGTACTCTCATTTATAACAGAACTTTGAAAGATTGCGACATTAGCAACTGTGCAGCAATATTCAGTTTATATGAACATTTTCAAAATTTGTGACGGAATACAGTCCAGCGTGTTTTCCCACGTTTTTATGTTTAAACATAAAGCTATATTGTTCTTATGGACCTTTAGTATTTATCTAATGGATTTGTAATTGGTATAATACCAGAAATGTACGGTAGACGTGAGAAAGGGATTGTGTTAACCTAAGGCTATGAACATGGACGTAATATGCTGAACATGAACAAAACGAGGCCTAACAATTGTACTTACAGATTAAAATCATGGTACTCAGTTAACCATATTTATTTTGTATCAATTGTAATGTTTGGTATTAACTTGTTATTTGAATAAATTAACACTAAACACACACAAAGTTTTTTTTTTCACAATTTGAATGGACACTATTGTGGCAAGCATCTTCACAAACAAAAAATATAGCGTTCTGCTTCAACCCAGGTTATTTAATTCTCAAGACAGATGTTTGAACAATTTCTAAGTGCTAAATTCATTTTTAAACATAAATTGTTTTTAAAACTCCTTAAATCGTTATAAGATTCAAATCTTACATTGATGTCTGGTGCAAACAGTCAAATAAGGATTTAACACAAAAGAACATAAATTGTGTAATTTTCGCAGTTTAATTAAATAAATGAAGGCACGTAAATAATAGATATCTAAAAATAAAATAACCATGAAGATAGAAATGTTTTGGAGAAAGAACTGCGGTTGCCATGGTAACTGAGGCCCGCGCCAGGGCGATAGGGGTCGCTGATGAGTTCGCGCGCTGTCTGCTCCAGTTGTTAGTGAAGAACACCGCTGCGGATAGAAGAGATAAACAAACATGTAATATTACGCTTATTATTTCATTTACTCCTTTTTTCACCACATCTTCATCTAAGTCATTTTTTCACGAAATTTTCGCTGCATTGACATATTTCAGCCGCGAGCCGTTACAGAAATCAGTCTTTTTCCGATCAAAACGAAGTTGTTTGCCATGGAGGACGACGTAAAAATGGCGTGAAACGATGAGCTTTACCACATTCTCATTCTGACTGCTGTCAGGGGTAATTTCTACTCTTTTTATACATTTCAGTACAAAAGCTCGTTTAGTTGTATGTCTTTGTTAACAAATAACCATACTCTTTAAGATTATTCAAGTTTCCTGGCTGCTTTACTTGTATAATGTGACCAGTGTATAAATTATAATGTTGTGTCTATAAGTCACACGTTCTAGATGTAAAGCCAATTGGGTCATTTGTTATGCAGTGTTTTGTATATATATATATCTGTGTTAATATCTGTATTTGTTTTTATGATTCTAATTTAAGTTAATAAATATTGGCAAAACTAAGATACAACATGTTTATATAGAAAATACCTTATCATAATGGTGTACAAAATAAATACGCATATTTTGTCTTTAGACAGGTGTCTATGATCGCTCATATACCCAAAGGGACACTGTGAATTAGTCTTTCTTCAGTTCACTTGGATAAGGGGTGAAAAGCAATGGCTTGGGCACTGAAACTACCTTTGTCCGACGAGGTGATCGAGTCTGGTCTGGTCCAGGATTTCGATGCCAGTCTGTCAGGAATCGGGCAAGAGCTTGGAGCTGGTGCTTACAGCATGAGGTTAGTCTGGCTAGGAATTTTTAGCGTGGTTTTATTGTTTTGTATTTTCAAGTGATGTCAAATTATTAGACGATCGAGAAGCTAGTGGAACTTCCTAAATGCTGGCTGTTGAATTTAAACTTCATTATTTGCACGATTGATGTGGTGATCTGTGTTTGTATCTTGTTCAAAAAGCATGCGCTTTAAATGTTTATATTTGATGTACTTGTGGGGTCTGACTGTTGATTTCTGCTGGTGTCCACATGTCAGTCTGTGGCATTTGAAATGTCAGGAGTCTGTTTTGGCACAGTCTGACCTTCCACTGAACCTTAAATTCTATTGCATGATTGTTTTGCATTAAATAAAGCAACTATTTTGAAAAGTAGATGTCTGTGTTTGCATGGGTTATCATCTGCTATACTGTGCTGTAATATCAGATCACACTATTATAACATACTGGCATGTTTCTGTAAATGGGAGAAAAAAAATGTCAATGTCTTTTAATATTTGGTTTTAATATTTAAAGTAAAAGAAATTCTCATGTTGAGAGGCAGACAGATTCACTTTTCAATATGCACCTTTAGTTGGTCTCCAGGTAACGAAATAGTTGCCTGTTATAAACCACATGTTCCTGCCATCTGTGTGATGAGCTGTTAGATGTTTGAGTAGTGGTAGAAATGTACTCTGTGAACCCCAAAGCTTTTCTGTAATATATATGTGGCCGTTTCATTGCTGCATGATAACTCTTCTTAACCAAAATATGCATGTGTAGATTCATAAAGTAAAACAGAAATCCAACACCAATGATCAGATCACGTATTTATTTGTTTTTTCTCCCTTTTGTTTTTCAGTGATGTGCTGGCTCTACCCATCTTCAAGCAGGAGGAGTCTAATTTACCTCCAGAAACAGACAATAAGATCCTTCCCTTTCAGTATGTACTTTGTGCTGCCACATCTCCTGCTGTTAAACTGCACGATGAGACGCTCACCTACCTCAATCAAGGTCTGTTCACGCTAATTTAAGGATGTTCTCAACTTCAGTCGGATTATAAAGTGCGGCATCCTCATCCATTATGTTACTGAGCTCAGCCTAGATCTGGTTCATGCTTTTTTGTCTTCATCGCCTAATACTCATTATTTAAGGAAAATTAATTATCCTATTAATTATTTAAAGAATGTTTATTTGTAAAATCTGGCCCGCCCTCAATATATTGTTTCACTAGGAAATAGATATCATTTTGAAAGCACAATTTTTAACGTGTGTAAGACTGCCATTATAGTCAAAGTATTGAAAGCTTCTGTTTGACTGAACTGAAGCTTAACAAGTGAAAAACTGTTTTGGCTGCAGGACAGTCTTATGAGATTCGAATGCTGGACAATCGGAAAATCGGAGAACTTCCTGAGATCAGTGGTAATATGGTGAAGGTGAGGCTTTGTTTTAGTTTTTCGTTGCTTCCTTTTATAGGCCCCCTATTCCAGAAAATGCACTTTTAAATGTTGTGTGAACTAGGGCTGCAACGCAATTCAAATACTGATTAATTCGCCTTTTCAATGAATTGTGCAGCCCTAGTTTGAACATATCTGTGTGCCTGGAGTGTGTGTGCAGAACCACCCTAGAATGATAAAAATCCACCCATCCATTTTAAAAAAAAACCCAATAAGCCTCAACTGTCCTCTTGAACGAGCTGTTGGCATTCTCTCAGTTATCTAATGTCACGCATTGGTTGAGCCCTGCCTATGACTGCTGAAGGACCGCTGTCTCGGCCCTCATGGAGTTGTACACTGTCGCCATTGTTTTCATGCTGGACAACTTAGAGTGAGCTACAAGAATGTTTTGTTAACAAACAAGGTGTTTTGTTGTTGGACGCAAGACTGAACATAAGTCTTCATTTACTCCCGACATCGAGCCTCTGAAGACGCTGTGGATTAGTTTTATTTTCTCAACGGAATATGCAGAAGACATCAGGTGAAGTCACTTTACACTGGGATGTCAGTAAAATGCTGGATTTACAGTGATTTAACATATGACAAGTTTGTCCTGTGTATTTTCACTTATAAAAACAATGTGCACGTTGTAAGGACATGTGTGCATTCACTCATACAGAGCATGTTTTTTATAGATATGATGCGTTTATCATGTTAACTTTGACTTATAAGATCAGTATGGATTTAAATACGTTTCGTAACGCGTTTGTGCATTCACTCAGAAAACAGCGTGCTCATTTTTTAAACAAATAACACGTTTGTCTTATGTACTCTCACTTATACAAAACAATGTTTTTGGTTATTAAGGATTTTTTTCTTATTCGTTTAGTGACCATTTAAGCTTAAGCACCAACTCACACAGCCCTGCACTTTCACCTGGAAAGGGGGCGGAGACCAGCATCTCATTTGCATTTAAAGAGACACACACCAAAACAGCCTGCTTTTCCTCAAAGGCAAAAATTGACATGTTGGGCACAGTATAAGAAAAGATCTGTGGTGTATTTTGGGCGGAAACTTCACAGACACATTCTGTGGACTCCTACGATTTATAGTACATTTTGTAAATGGGCTTCATTAGGGCGCCTTTAATTCATACTTCCCACACAGGATTATTGTAGTATCAAGTTTAAATCACTTTAGCTGTTGAAAATCTTTTAAATGTTCCTCTAAAGCCATGTTTGCTTAACCTGCCTGTCATTGTAATGAGTGATGAGTTCTGTGTGTTTTTCTGTGGTCAATGCCTGCAGAGCATCATCCGTGTCGTGTTTCATGACCGCCGTCTGCAGTACACTGAACATCAGCAGCTGGAGGGCTGGCGCTGGAACAGACCCGGAGACCGAATCCTTGATTTAGGTGAATACGGTAACCCTAGATTGATGGAAAAATTGAGATTAAGTTCAGATTAATAACACTTTTGCTTGGAAATACTCTCCAGATATCCCGATGTCGGTGGGAGTGGTTGATCCCAGGGCAAACCCTACACAGCTGAACACAGTGGAATTCCTCTGGGACCCCTCAAAGAGGACCTCTGTGTTTATTCAGGTATCTTAAACCAACTTTCCCAGGCACTGATGCTTGTCTTGTCCTAAATCACACTTTGGAAATCTCAAGATAAGGTATCTTCATCTCTGTTGTAGTGCTGTTTTTAAACCAACAAGTAATATAGTATACTTTCTCTTCTAAGGATACATTTGAACTTTAATCTTTAACCACATTATTATTATAACATAACAGTCCCCGATAAAGTATCAAACATGTACTTTACATTATCCAAGTAGTGTACACTTCTACACCATCCTGAAGCCCACCCTGACCTGAAGTACTGCCCTATACCCAAATGTGCCCAACTTGAACATCAGTCAAATGATTGTCGTCATAATTTTAATGCTTGTTTCAGGTTCACTGTATCAGCACAGAGTTCACTATGCGCAAGCATGGAGGAGAGAAGGGAGTCCCGTTCCGTATTCAAATCGACACTTTTAAGGAGAACGAAGCCGGAGAATACACCGAGCACCTCCACTCCGCCAGTTGCCAATTCAAAGTCTTTAAGGTGGGCCTGGATCTCCACTGAGACTCGCATGATGGCTGTATTGCATGTTTATGCAAGCCATGTTTCGCCAGTTCATCATTTGTCTGCAGTCTTGCAAATAAAACATTTTTTTGGAACTATGATGGTGATGCTTGGGTTGCGTTTTAGCCTAAAGGAGCAGACCGAAAACAAAAGACAGATCGAGAAAAAATGGAGAAACGCGCACCGCAGGAAAAGGAGAAATACCAGCCTTCATATGAGACGACCATTCTCACTGAGGTGAGTTTGTGTCTAGGGTCTCAAAGTTGGGTTTGAATTGTGAATATATATGAAATTATGCGCTGAACTTGTCATAAATCATTGATAAATCCTTAAGATTATTGTGCGTTTCTGTGATGTTATTTATCACCATATTTTGATATGTGATGATATTTGATATGTGTTTATAAAGTGCTCCCCATGGCCTGAGGCTACATACGTCAACAATTCCCCATCGCCGGGTTTCAACAGTTCCCACAACAGCTTTCCTGTGTCTGAAGGGTAGGAAAAGTTGATCACTTTGGCCGTATTTACAAGCAGAGAAATTGCAACACATGCACTTGAATTAATCACAAATATGACTTGTAATTTTGTGCTATTTTTTTGCCCCGCCTTTTTTAGAAATGGTTCACCCAATCACCAGCCAGAGCCTGTTGCACAATTAGTAGATGTAAGTGTTCTCCCCACCCCTTTAAATATCTCTCTTGTTTATAGAAGAAAGAAAATGTTATAACATTGTTTTATAATCGTTTTAAATTATATTTAGCATCATTACCACATAACCATAACAACATATTTACATTGAAACTGATCTCAAATCAGCAGTATTCATTCCCATGTCTTTGTGTGTGGCTTATACATTTCATATTCTCCTATTCAAATAACATATATTTGATGTTTGCTGCAAATGAGTGAAACTTTGTTTCTTTCTGATCTTTATTTGGATTAAGTTTGACCTACAGTGGTGTATAAAAGTCTGTGTCCACTAGTAAAAGTGCTTAAATTTTTTAAGCAATTTATCACAAATTGTTCATTATTTACGAATAAATTGAAGTGACTATGAAAGTGTTATAAGCATAACAATCTGAATATGATGAATTATAACATTATAAGAGACCAGTTTTTTGTTAGATAAGTGAAAGAATAGTGCACAATTTGTAAATGTGTTACAGTCTCTGTAACATTTTGGTTACATGGTCATTGTGGGCTCAGATTGTTGGACACTACTGAATCTCATAACTGTTTTGTGACAGAAGAGCAGATGGATGCTCTTTTGCTGTGTGAGCGCGTGTATGTAATGTATTATTCAGACTCTCTTTGCGTCCATCAACAACATGCATAATATTAGAAAAGTATTTTCTTACCATGTATATCAGTGCAGTTGTGCGATGCTTTTGTTTGAGATTGTAACCGTTGCATGTCCATTCATTATTGAAACATATTTCCCTTATTATGTAGTTTTTACTTTAAAGGGGTCATATGGTGCGAACACATGTTTTTCTGTGTCTTTGCTGTGTTATAAGTTGCTCAAATGTATTAGACACGTAAAATTGCAAACATTCAAGTGTGGGAACAAAAGATGCATTCTATCTAAAAGAGAATGCTCACCCAGACCTGCCTGAAACGCCTCATGTAACCACACCCCAAAAATCTACGTCAGTTCGTGGTATGATTTGACTAAGACCGTCCAAATATGAACGCAAGTGAGGTGGGTCAACCTGTCAGTACAATTGCTCTGGAACCTGATGTTCCAAATATGGTCAGAGGCGTTACATTTCCCTCACACGCTTGCAGTAGTCAACCAATCACTACGCACTGGTTAAATGGCCAATCATAGCACACCTGGCTTTTCATAGCAATGAGCTTCGTAGGAAATCTGCGCGTTTCAGAGAGGCGGAGCAAAGAGGAGATACAAACATTATAAGAAAAAACAGCGTTTCTTAACCTTAAAACATGCATAATATTCGTTTTAGCCATGTCATATGACCCCTTTAATTGTGTGTTTATACACAGTACCAGTCAAGAGTTTGGACACACATACTTTGTATTAGTATTTCTACATTGTACAAGAGCAATGGCATCATCAAAACATAAAAAAACACTTAAGTATGGAAAATGTGCAACTAAAACAAATTAGATTTCATTTGTTGAGTAATTACATTTCTACATGTGGCAACAAATAATTTAAACTAACAACTAATTTCACTCTTTTAAGTTCAAGCTTGTAGATCAAAACGTGTTAAGATGGATACATGGAGTTAGATGTATACAAATGTTTGAATGGAAGTATTTTTGTATATAAATGTAAAATACATTGTTACAAAACTTTACTAGGCCAGATTTCTAAATAAGGTTTTAGCAATTTTGTTTGTACTGATAAATGGTTTAACATTTTTTAAAAGAATATTGCTTTATTATGTAGTGTTAGTTAAGAATTGTTTTGTAAACACATTCTGATTGTCAATAATGACTTTTCATGCTAATGTTATTTGAATAGGTTTTTGCTTATATAAGCCCCCTTGTCGCCACATGCTTCCTCATCATGAAGGTTTTTTGAGGTTTTGGTAAATCTGAGATTTTAAAATTGAGAGACGTTCTGCCTTACAGTTGTCGTTCCATCTACTTAGAAGAGACAGTGAAACCAACCAGGTACATGCATTTATTTGCTCATATGATTATGTTGAAATGTGTTTTCGCCAAGAGCGAACCTTGGTTGGTATGAAAGGGATTTTTGTGGTAATAAAAGATACCAAACTTAAAGGGAAAGTCATGTTTTGAAGTGGGTTCAGCTTAGGTCAAACAGTTTAAGGGGTGTGTCTGTGTGGAAAGAGACAATTCGTAATCAGTTTATGGTCAGTTTGCTAAGGCCTATTTTGTCCTTTCTCTTTGCCTCTGAACAAACAGAATCTGTTGCCCACGGCAACGCCACAGGAAGCACAGCAGTGGCTCCATAGAAACCGCTATTCACCATTCTGCCGTCTCTTCTCAAACTTCTCGGGTAAAGGGACGATCGGCCTCGCATAAGTGTGCATCGCATCCCATAAAGCTTCTGCCATCCAGCAATCATACAGTGCCACTTCACCTTTCCATCAATCTAATCAAGACGACACATACCCTTTTATCTCAAAGTCTTTTGTCATTAGACAAATGTATTGTACTGTTATCTGTAATGCTCTTAGTTTTATAGTTTGTATAGCCTGAAATAACATTGCAGGAAAGATGGTAATGTGAGCATATCGATGGTTCTTTGGCTGGTTTCAGGGGCCGACATGCTCAAACTTACACGAGAGGACGTCATTCAGATCTGTGGACCCGCTGACGGCATTCGGCTTTTTAATGCACTGAAAGGACGGTACGGGTCCCTCTATGTATACGTGTGTGTTCAAATGCGTTATTCTAAGTCACAATTACTATGGATGTGTATTTTTCTTTATAGGGTGGTCCGTCCCCGACTCACTATTTACGTGTGCCAGGAATCCCAGCAGGCTCGTGAGCAGAAACATGAGAACGGAGATGGAAGCAGCAGCACCTTCTTTGGTGAGTGATGGAGCCCAAAACTGTGTTTTATACATTGAACACAGCAAAACAAGAGTAATCCACAGGAATCATATCAATCAGGGTTTGATTGTTGAGCTAATAGCATCACACGGTCTGATAAAAAATGACGGTACTATACAGCTTTGGTTATGTCAGCAAAAAGATAAAAAAATTTGGATGTTCAGAAGGGTTGATAAAAGATTATGAAAGCAAACCCTTTTTCTTAAAAATACAGTGCATCAATGCATAATGCACAATAAAAGGAGGGACATCTGTAAGAAAGCAAACCGTGTCAATATTGATTTAAGCAGTTTAAATTTCCTAAAAGTGTTTTTATGATCCTTGATAGCTTGTATGATTTGCTTAATTATTTGGGTGATTTTTTTCTACTCTTTTATCTGTTGTCCAGCGTCTCATACAGTTAAGCTATAAATGTTTTTTGACTTTGCCCTCTTGTTTAGTGTATCACGCCATCTATCTGGAAGAGTTAACAGCAGTGGAGCTGACAGAGAAGTTGGCTCAGCTATTCAGCATTTCTCCACGCCAGATCATTCAGATCTTCAAGCAGGGGCCCACTGGTATCCATGTGCTAGTCAGTGATGAGGTGAGCGTGTTTGTGCTATTTTGACTGATCCGTTTGTTTTATTTGTGGAGCTTTCTTTAAACTGTTATATGATCATACATATAAACGTAATTATTCAAAAAAATATAAACAAATGGCTGGTTGCAGTAACCAGTTCACTATACAGATAGTTCTGGTCGTGAATGCTGATTGGTCATTACAGCTTCCCAGTTATTATAAATGACACAATAAAGTAATAGCTGTAAAGCACAACTTTGTCTCTTTGTTTATTATTTTGTAAGCTGTGTAAAATCCTTAATTAAATGGTACCTTAGTGAAACATAGACTCTTGCAATATATTGGTTAAATATGTAGCTTAATGTGACCTAACATTTATGTTTTTGCTCATATAGATGATTCAGAATTTTCAAGATGAGATGTGTTTTGTCCTGGATACAATGAAAGGTACGATCAAGCCAGTTTTGTTTGGGAGAACTATCCCAGATATCTTTATTTTTAGTACCCTGTGTTGCATAACTTGGTCTCTTTTGATTTCTATTTTCAGCTGAAACAAATGATGGCTATCACATCATTTTAAAGTGAAAACAAAGGATATGTGGGGAATGAACAGACCCCGATGTTTCAATAGATTCAACCCAAAGCCCCGACGCTCCACACTTCCTGGACTGCGCTGAAGCTCGCTTTGCTTGGAATAGTAGTGGAGGGGATTTGTGGAAAGGAAACAGACATCTGACTTTTTTTCGCCCCCCCAAATCATAAAATTCCTGTTTGCTTCAATTTGCTTCAGGTTTGCTTTTGTAGCTAAACATTTGTCTTATGTTTATAACGTGCTAAGGCCGTAATGCCTTAAAAAGAGCGATTTAGCTGGTATTAGATACAGTATTATTGTATACATTGAATACAGCTCTGGATATCATTCCTCAATATTTTAGCCTCTGTGTTAGGTCCCATGTGACGTGCAGTTCATCTTCACCTCAATGAACACGCTCTTTATAAACAACACGGAGGTTTAGTCACAAACTAGGGACTTCCCAAGAGCTCATCTATTCAGAATAACCAGTGTCATTTTCACTTCAAGATCTTGTTGTTAAACGTTATGTTGGGCAGTGCCTTTCTCAAATGCGAAAGAAACTGTTTAATAGCCTCAACATAATATTGTTAGGGGCAGATTCTTTAATCCTGATACTTCTATCAATGTATTGTTTGGTTACTTTGGGCGTTTTCACAGCAGGAATTGTTAATTTCCCAAAGTTTATGTGCTTATGTGACTCTTCATGATATGACGTTATAGTCTTGGTTCTTCAGACGCTGCCACAAATGCACATTAAGTCACAAGCAGGAGATAAAGCTGGCAGCAGTGGGCATTATGTATGTTTTTTCTAAACTGTACTGAACTCCCCCAACTAGTTTTTCATGGTTGCGTATTTTAGAATAGTTTTTACAGATGACAGAATAACCAAGAGCATCATTTTATGGTATGAAAGAGAGAAATCATGTTATATTCTGTTTTGTTTGTTTCTTTTTGGATATGACCACTGATGTACTAATCCTTAAGACGAGGTAAAGGGAAGAGAGATGTTGCACGGCATGAGGAGAGATAGCTGTGGTTAGTGCTAGATGCAAACCAGACCGAGATGGTAAAGATGTGAGCCGGTATTGTCTGTTGTGACCCTTCACCTTGTCATTGCAATGATTAAAATGACTTACTCTGAAAGATACATCTTTTGGTGTGTTTTTTGTTTGTTACACAATCTGATTTAAACCCTTCAAACAAGCAATTTAAGTGCATTAGTGTTTCTCACTTTGCAGCATTTAGAATATATCAAATATTTTAAAAGTGTTTAATTGTAGGAACTATTTGTGGGGCCATTGATATTTCCATATAACTTGATTTAATTTAATACAATACTTTAACTATTCATATCATTTATGTTATTCATTTAATACTTTAACTTGTAATGCAACGTATGTCCATTCTTACATTACAAATACATTTTATTACAGTTTTTTTGCATAGAAATGCCAACTGGATGTGAAAATTTTGGTTTCTTCTCTTAGCGACTTTGGTCTTCATTTCAGGACAAAGTGTCTTGAGATATGTTATTGTCAGGTTACATTTTTGTATGTATTTTATCTTCACTGTCAATCTCTTTCCTGACTACAGTTTGAAGACCTCCTCTCGTAGTTTCCATGGAAACCGAGCTGTCAAATTAGAAGCGAAGGCAGCCGTGTGCCTTCAAAGATCCCAGAAGATTTATACTTCCGTTCGACACTGTATATCTGTTCAAAAACCTGTTCCCAAAACTAATATGTCAAACAAAACAAGATCCGTTTCCTGCCAAAGATAAGCGCGAGTTTACACCCAAACAATAGGTCCCGTAAAACTTCATTTCCCAGCTGCCCCGCCGCGACACGGCTGTGACGTCACAGCGGGTATATATGGATCCCGTGCAGCATTCCTTACTCTATTGTTACATTGTAACAAACCGGGGCAGAGGAGAGGCCCGCGGGGTCCTCGGGCCGAAAGATACTACACCTAATTTTTCTTTTTTTCTTTCATTCGGCGTGGAAATATAACGTTGCGATTTGTCTAAACATAGCGCAGATCACGGCCACATACCCAAACGGAAAATATACCTCGAAGGCTCGACTCAATTTGGTCTTTTTTCAATGCCGGCACTTTAAAGGATCACCTTGTTTTATCTGCACGTATCCGATGCATCCACGCCAGGATTTGTCATGTTTTAGTGAATGAGCTCCTTGTCTGCCTTCGTCTGCCCCGTTTTTTTTCTTTAAAGAGCTTGAACGCAACGTTGAACGCTCGCGCTGGCTTTTTGAGCCACAAGCCCCCTTTTATAGTGAAGTCAAGAGCATTATCCGTTGTTTGCGATGCTTAAATGTCGTGTCATATCGAGCATCGCTATATCTTCGTGATTAAACTGCCGGTTCCTCATTGATCTGACCATTTCCATGGGCTGAAGGCGCTTTTTGTCTGTCATCTTGTAACCTTGTGGATCTCCGCTGAATAGAAGCCGAATCTTCAAAGAAAATAATATAACCGAGAGAACAAAAGAACGAATAAAGCGAAGATTTAAAGGCTCTCGGTTTATTCACAAGGTAAGCCTATGACAAAGGTTTATGTTTCCCTTTTGATTTGGCTTTCCATATAGCCTAGCCTACACGGAAAAACGAGAAAAAGTGTTTGTTCGTTGGGCTGCTTGCAACACAGCAATGACATTTTCTGCTCTGTCACAAGCCATTCTCTGTATTTTTTTCCATCTTATTAGAATATAAAGTCACGAGACAAATTCTCTATAATGTCTCATTTTTCTGAGACTTTCCAAAACCGCCTTCATGTGTTGTGTTTATACAGGAACTGTGTATGCAAACGTACATGTGATTTAATTGTGATTACACGTCACTATAATTCATTGTGATATGTATAGCATGGGCACTGTGACGTCATACTGTGGTTATTCATCCACTTCCTGCATTGCTAGACCCTTTTAAATCCTCAGCTGCAGGGTGGGCATGGGGAGTGCACAATGGATGCACCCATTGGAAAGGTGTTTTGGATGATAAGAAATCGCAGCGTCACCAATGCATGGTTTGTCAAAAAAGCAGGAACCAAAAGAAGACCTGACAATTGTGTCATATGTCCTACCCTGAGCTATTTCAGTGCAGACCAGCCAAAGTGGCTGATGACTTGTCAGTATTTAAGGCGGTTGTTCACGCTTGCTTTCCATGTATATAGGCCACAGGATGTATGTCACGAGCTGTTTTCAAGCGTATTGCAGCATTGCAATTGAGTCCCTGCTTTTCCGTTACCTGCAATGGATTCATTTAAGGTTAACCTTGCTTTTCCTCCAGTTTTCGGAATCGTGCATTGCTTTACTGCAAATTTTACTGCAAGTGTGGCGCCTTCAAGAATACGGGGAAGCGGTTGCTGAACACTGCCTGCGAATTTGTCTGGGATGTGTAAATGATATCATGCATTTATCCATGACATTACAATGTAGAGACATAGGGCTGTGCAGACGTGGGTTTTTTGATTTGCGTTAGATTACGTTTCCCGTAGATCCGTAAATATTGGCTAAACATTTGGGTGTACCATCTTAACTAGTAATGCATTTTAATAGTGAAGTCTAAGTAGATTTGAGGTCCATATATGTGCTTTCACATGTCACAGAATATGACTCGACGATAGTTACGTGTTTCTAACATCTGTCTTTTCATCTGTAATAGTAACATTTAAATTACACAAAAACATGAGTTTGTTTTGATTTCTCGAGATGATTGGGGCATGTGTCATCGTAATGAATGAACTGCAATCCTTCTCGGACAGGGTCGATGGCATTAAAAAAATTCATCTGTTGTCGCTTGTTGTGTATAATTATGATGTTTTACTACATAGACTGTATGTGATATGTGGTAACATATGTGCTTTTAAGACACCGAGAGTATACATGGCGCTGTCCGATGTTTGTAATCTACTCACAATTTGGCTAAGAGACATCTTGGCATGCATCACTAGGTTCACATTAACTGAAGGACGACCTACGGCATGATTCGCTGGCAGCTCACATGTGTGCGAAGCACCATAAAACCATTTCAGAACTGAAGTTATGTTGCATCATCAGGTTAGCATTCATTATAAAAAGCAATGCATTGCTCCTTGACCAAAAAACTGGACTGCCTTGTTTCTTAGCATCTCCTGTTTCTATGGATACGGTTCATTCAAAGGCAGCACACTCTGTCAGACATTGTAATGCAGAAAGGCATAGCTCTCCTTTCGACACGTTGTTTTAATATAACAGTGTTTGTAGCAGCTGCATTTGATCGCTGCTTTTGATGTTTCAAGGTCGATAAGTGATATTACACATGCAGGTGTAGCCGTTTTATGCAGACTCATACCTGAATTAAAGGAATAGATCAGCCAAATATGAAAATCATAAGTTTACTCTCATGGCATCCAAGATCTAGATGACTTCCTACATTAAAGATAACAATTATAAGCACAAATGTGATCCTGGATCACAAATCCAGACCTAAGTAGCACGGGAACATGTTAGCTGGGAACAATTTTGGTAAAAGACAAAAATACATTGTATGGGTCAAAATGATCTATTTTTCTTTTAAGCCCAAAATCATTAGAATATTAAGTAAAGATCATGTTCCAAGAAGATTTAGTTAATTACCTACCTTAAATATATAGAAACTTTATTTTTGTACCTCAGATTAACAATTTCACAGGCAATTTTCTCAATATTTGGATTTTTTTGCAATCTCAGATTCCAGAGTTTTAAACGGTCGTATCTCACCCAGATATGGTCCTATTCTCATACATCAATATGAAATCTTATTTATTCAGCTTTCAGATTGTCAAAATCTCAATTTCGAAAAATTGTCTCAAGACTGGTTTTGTTGTCCAGTGTCACAAATACCTATTGATACATCTTGGACCCATGTAAACAAGCTGTTCCATGTGCTAAATTTGAATATAGTGGCACTTGAATAACTTTGAATCTCATTGGTTCTCGTATGTCTTGTGACAAATTGTCATATGTGTGTGTATTTTGTCATTAGACAGTCATGAACCAATTACTATTTAGAATTATATCAACGTTTGAAGTTTTTCATATTTGGTTGAACTACTCATTTACCCAACTCTTTTATTAAATATCTTATGAAAATGACTTCATGCATGTAATGCCAGATATAACCGAATATTATCTCTTTTGTGGTCATCATTAGAATTAAGCAGACTGGTCTTATGTTTGATCTCACAAATATAATTCATAACTCTATTTTATAGAAAAAGTTGGTCCTTCCTTAAAGCTAATACTAGGCTATTCTTTTAACCCACTAAAAAGCCACAGACCGTTTAAAAATAGTGTTTAATCATGAAGAAAATCAGGCATAGAGCAGCTCAAAGCAGCTGTATTACACAGTTCCCTCAGGCTAAGGTGGAGGCCTGATCAAACGTCCCGACTCGGGCTTGTGAGACCTCTCTGGTTTGACTTAACTGTTCTTGTCACAGGCTTGCAAAGGCCTGTTGTTTATAAGATTTAATGGAGTAAGAAGATGCAGTTTTTCTGAGCCTCTTGGGCTTTCCCAGTTGCCATGGTGATATTTTCAGTCTGTGATTTGTTTTTTTTTAAGCGGGACTGGGAGATGGATGGAGAAAGTAAATGTTTATGTAGAAAAGGTTGCATGTGACCTTTTTTGTTGTAAATCGGTAGCGTTTGGTGACTGTGGCATCAGTTCACCGTTGATTTTTATGTCTAAACATTTCATAAGTTATATTTTGTTTATTTATAACTTAGCATTTTTAAAGAGCTTATCTTTGAATGATTTTGCAGGAGTGATGTATCAAATACAATTTTTATACCTAATTTTCAGTATGCACATCTAAAAATCTAAATCTAAGATAGGCACATACTCTGTCAGTATGCCGGACAAAACATACACCTGTCTGTAATCCACCCAGACGCTGTGTTTCCATGGAGACATTGCTATCTCGTGGCCTGAAGCGCAAATTCGAGGATGTGGACAGCGGTTCGCCGTGTTCCACACCCAAAGATTCGGATGATGACATCTCCAGCAGTGACAGTGCAGATAGCTGCGACAGTCTCAACGCTCCCTCCAGCTCTCTCGCACGTAAGACACCATAATATACGTTTTGTTGAGGTTCATGTTTTTAACAGCATACTGGTTATAAGTAGTAAAGTAGTTCAGTTTTCCCATGTGCGACTATAACCCCATTCACACAGACTCCTGATCCCAGAAAATTGCCAAAGTGCCTTCTGTGTGAACGCAAAGGCATCCAGGATTGATCTTGAAAGGAAACCTAGTAACATAAATGGGATCAGTCCCAGAAAGCCTGAACAAAAGGCAGAAACAATGCCGTAAAAAAGGCATGTAGTGATGACACATATCTATAAAAAAATCTTAAATAATTTAGCTATTAAAACAAATTTAGTTAAGCAAGTAATTTTTGTTCGTTAGTAAATCGGAAAAAAAATTTGGTCTAGCTAAATCATGGATGAAATCAAAAGTCCTAATCGACAAACTTAAGGTCAGATGCGAGAATAGCGCTGTCTACTTCTAGACGCAGTTAAACTTCAAATTACTTTTATCCAAACTATTAACACGAAAATTGGAGGAGCCTTCGAGTTTCTGTTTTGTTTTAAAAAAACAATAAACTTATTTGTAAACTCACATTTTTGTACATAATATTACAGAAAAATTATATGGTTAGGATATATTGCAAAAATACTGATCAACCATATTTTCGCGGCAAAAAAATACACATAACATTACATTGCGCTATGTTTTGTCAGGTCTTCATGGGATCTTCCCGGGATTTGTTTTTTGATTCCAGAAAATCACTGGCAGTGTGAATGAACAAAATCTAATGATCCCGGGACAAATTCCTGGACACATTTTCCGTGTATTTTCCAGGATATCTGTGTGAAAAGGGCTTGTGTTAGCTCACCACTTAAGTGACCGGAAGTAAAGTTTTCCAAACATAACTGAGTCTAAATCTGCTTTGTTGTGGAGTATTTCTCCATTTTTTTCTCTCGTGAGGAAAACATGACTTGAAATTGCGTTGATACTTGATAAACCAGCTATACATGTTTTTTTGTAGCTCCCTCCATTCTTAGAAGACACAAAGCGTCTTTGGGTCGTAAACAGGTTCGCTTCGATGCAGTGACGGTCTACTACTTCTCCAGAAAACAAGGCTTTACCAGCGTGCCCAGCCAAGGTGGCAGCTCTCTGGGCATGTCACGGCATCACTGCGCCATTCGCCATTACACCCTTGGCGAGTTTGCACGAGAACAAGAAAGCAGCCACAAGCTCGTACTACATCAGCATCTACGTCAAGAAAAGCTCAACGCTCGCAAGTTAAAGGTTAGCTGGGTTTAATGTTTTTTTTAATCTTAATTGTACGTTTCCTGCCATTTTTTTTTCAACTGGGTTTCTCTTTAACCTGACTGTTCCCAGCTGACAAGGAATGGAACTGTAGATAGTCCAGAAGCGGAGCTTCTTACGCTGGATGACATATCGGATGAGGATCTGGATGTAGAAAGCGTAGAGGTGGACGACTGCTTCTTTCTTCAGCCTCTACCTACCAAGCGGCGCAGGGCGCTTCTGAGGGCCTCGGGCATTGCCCGGATAGACACCAGGGAGAAGGCTGAGCTGCGCACCATACGTCTGTCCCGTGAGGAGTGCGGCTGCGACTGCCGCTTCTACTGCGACCCTCGACACTGCAGCTGCAGCCAGGCTGGAATCAAATGCCAGGTAGTTTCACAAGGCCAACAAGTCTGTCCAAAATTTGTTCATTTTAGCCAAATAAAGCTTGTTTCTTTCCATAGGTGGATCGGATGTCCTTCCCATGCGGTTGCACCCGTGACGGTTGTGGTAACGCCGCTGGACGAATTGAGTTCAACCCTCTCCGTGTACGTACACACTATCTCCACACCATCATGAAGCTCGACCTAGAAAAGAGAAGCATGCTGGGTGTTCGGTCAGGAGAGGATTGCGTAGAAGAGGCAAAGCTGGTTTCCTCGCCATCCCTGTCCCTCTCGCCCTTGGCAGCAGATGTGGAAGTTGAAACCCAGAGTATTCAGGAACTGCAAGAGGAACAGTGTGACAGTCTCGAACGAGAGAACGAAACAGCCGTGCTCCACCTGCAGAGCGCAGAGGAACTGGAAAGGAGGCGTGAACAGGAGGAGCAGCAGGTTGAGGAGGCACAGACCGCCGATCCGACCCTGTGCCTTCTGCAAGGGGCCTTGACCGATCAGACTGGCATTGAGGACATGGAAGGTGTTGAGGGAGTTCTTCTAGAAGGTCCTTTTCCCGAAGGTGCTACCTTGGTGTGTATTACAGAGAACCATGCGGATGACCAGAGGCTGCTCAAAGACCCTGCTTCTGTCCTCTACTATCAGGTGGGGCACGTGGAGACGGCTGCTTTTGAGACGCTTCCTGCTCAAGTAGAAGTGGTGAGCGACGCCGGGGATTCAGAGGTGGAGAGCGGTCGGCAAAAACAAGAAACCTGCGGGCAGGACTCAGCCGAAAGTTCGTCTGCTGAAGTACCTCCGCCTTCGGAGAGTAACCCGAACGGTGGCGAAGAACAGCTTTGTCCAGAACAGGCCTCAAATGGCGAGGAATGCCTCGAGACGTGCCTGGCGCTGGAAGAAAAGGCAGTACAGCTTCCTCCAGAAGTGTAGAGCCTATCACCTCTGCAGATGTTTTGCACAAGTTAGTCATTATATTGAAAGAGAGCCTACTACACACAGTGCGGTATGTTAACAGACTACAACGTTGATTAATTGTTAAAAAATACAAGTTAGCTACATGAGTTTGTATCAAATTTAGTTGGCGATAAGCATGTACTGTGTTTGAAATAGGTTGTCAGTGGTGAAATAAGTTATTAAAAATAAAAAAATGGAATAATTTATTCGAAAATTAAAAAAATAGGGGAGATTCGTATCTCTTCATTATTTGATACTGGTGGACATAGTGGCCTTCATGACGAGGAACAAGCATTTTCAGGAATAACCAGTGGCTTCCTAAGGCATTTCAAGTAGAGTTTCTGGTAGAGCACCCCAATAAATAATTGAGACCATAAAAAAAAGATGCTAATGCTGCATTCATGTCTTATCTAAATTAGCTCAGTTTATTCTCATTAAATTCATATCTTGTAATGCCAAAATGTGCTAATTTGTTTTGATGACTGAAAAAAAGTGACTTTAAAAACATTGGCGGAATAATAAACTAGTTTCAAATTTTGACAAAGATTTCTACACTCGTAATTACAGTTATTCTGACATGTCATGAATCCACCATTAGTAATCTGCATATAGCTATTGCCAATTCATTGCTAACGCTAAGTGAGGGGTTGCTAAAAGTGGATGTTTGTAGCATCCTTTCCTGTGAAAAGACTCAAATGATCCTGGAAATACTTGGTTTTCATGTACTGTATAAGCGTTTAGCCAAGAGCTAGCATGAAGATGAGTGAAAAGCTGCTTGTTCTCCATATGCACGTTGAAAACTTGATTGGTTTGAAATTGGACGGGGATCAATGAATGTGCAAGCCAATTGCACAGCAGACAACGTTCGAAGCTGTAGCCTACCGTCCAAGTCCGCGGACGTTTATTTATTTACAACCGCTTTGTATTGTGAGGGCGAGGACAATGCGCGATTGTGTTTGAAGATTAGTGTCATCTACAATCATCTAAGTTTGAGTTTATTTTATTTTTTTAAACATCGTATTAGTTGTTTAGGGGTGAACGAGATCCTATACGTTTTAATGCACATCAAGCCTTTAAAGAGAACAGAAGAGCATCTAGCTGTACTTACGGTTGAATGTGAAAATTTAGTCCTGTGTATGGATGAATCTTATGGAAACATTTTACCCCAAAATGTGAAGAATTTTTTGATTAAGAAGAAAATATAAAGACGTTTTGATATTGGTCTATTTGTTATATGCTTGTCGTCAAAACGTCATAATGCAGAAACACATAATGGGTTTTTAAATAATGTAAAATATAATTTCTTCAATTTTGGGGTAAATATGACAGTTTGAACGTTTTCATGAGATTCGCCTATGTGTTAACTATTAAGTGTACCTAAAATCATTTTATTGTTTATTGTTGACTTCTATGTATAACGTGGCAAGAGAAATTTTGGGGAGAGGCTTAATGTCATGATGTTGACTTGACGTCACATGATCCCTTAATTTGTCACACTGGACTACATTTTTACCAGGACCGGGTATTTATGGTGGGTTGATTTTACTTGCCTATAAACAGTACACCTTGTTTTAAACGTCCAAACTCTGTGAAAACCATCCCCTCCTATCTTCTGTTGTGTACACCTGTTGTTTTAGAATATAAATAATGTTGTTCATTTTTTGTTAAAAGTCTTTTAGACTGTTAACTTTTGTTTAATGTCAATTAAAGACATCATTGAAATGGTTATATACATTTAAAAAATGCGGTCTACAAATAGTATAACAAATTCTGTGATGTTGCTAAATTATTTAAACATAAGAAACACAAGAAAACAGTCTTTTGCTATGTGCGTGTGTGTGTCAGAAAGGTTTGTGAAATGAAACAGATCTGTGAGTGCAGTATGACATCTTGATATTTCAAAAGGTGCTCTTGTTTTAGTTTTTTTTAATATTCATATTAACAGTGTTTGAAGAAAATAATGTACTTCATTTAAAAAGCGCAGATCATCTTCTCTCTCTCTAAAGTTACATTTTAACATTGAAAACAACTAAAATTGCAGTTTTCTGTCTGAATTGGGTTTACTCACAATACCCTCTAATCACAGGTTAAATGTATTGTTAGATTAGCTCAAACAAAGTATAATACGGCTAATCACAAATTATTTAGCATGATTGTTCCTATGTATATCTTACCATTGTAAAGCCCCAAGCGTTACGCTGGATATTCATACCTAAATCTGCAATAATTTAGTGCTTTTCAAATGACCAATAAAACTAGAAGGATTTTTGTTGTTTTATATATTTACTGTGATATGTTTTTTTTACTTTGAGTATGCCTCATTGTTTGTTAGCATGTCTCTATGTATTGGTTTACTAATTGGTGTTAATGCTCATTGCTCCATGTGTGCGGTTTCTGTCTGTTCTTTGTATCAAACATGTGGAAAGAAAATACCACCTGATGGATCCCATAAATGGGTGGTCTTCAATGGACCAAAACATGTTATACAGAGTGGGACATCTTTCTTCACTGCTTTAATGTAATCATGCTACAGTCCAGTAGTTCTAAAACCTTTAAAGCGGAGGTTTCAGTGTCGCTCATGCTTCAAGCACCCATTGCTGACATTTTGCTCATTCTTTTTGTCAGATGTGATCTTTTTCCGATACCACCTCCTTCTTGATGTACACCGATGTGAGACCACTACACTAACTGAAGTCCAACTTGCATTATGATTGTATGTGCTTATGTTTGCGTGTGTGTGTGTGCGTGTGTATTAGAGGTGCTTTATTAATAGGGCTGAATGGAGATTAATTCTAGTGTAAGAGTGAGTTATGCTATCTGTTGCCTACAGACAAAACATACAAAGTTTTATATGAATGTGAGTGACATAAAATCTCAAATAAAACAAATTGAAAATGTCTTGAACTGTGGTTTGTCTTGATATTGTCTGTATTAAACAAATTTATATGTCAATAAAAGAAATTCCACTGTATTTTCTTGTAGAAAATGTAACCAGAACTGTACTACGGTCTCCACACAATAACCACAGTTTAACCTTATTTTAAACTATAACTAAGCAATACAAATGGTGTCCTGTCTACCACGAACTGTTTATTAGACTAGGTCAGTGGTTTTCAAACTGGGGTCCGGGGACCCCCATAAGGTTGCAAGGGGTCCCCCAGAAAAAATGTCCATAGTGTTAATCTGCATTTTTGCTGTTGATGGTGTCCAGAATTGTTTATATTTGAATCTTTCTAGTGTGTTTTCTCCCTATAGTTTCTTTTTTGGGACTCAAAGTGAAATTGTTGCCGACTATCCTATTTACTATTTATCTAACACATTTTACACGTTTCTTTACACAGAACAAATATAGATTGATATATTAGAAAAGGGGGTCTCTCACAAAAGGTTACTCATATTTGGGGGTCCTTGGCATCATAAGACTCGTACCTTGGATTTAGGATTTACCCATCTCAAACCGGAAATAATTTAATAAATCTTTTATTGTTTTAATGTTAGTAAACCAGTAAGAACATTCATGTTTTTATGGGACAAAAAGCTTTTATTGAACTATACCCAGTCGAAATGTCCTAAATCCGAGTTGTTGAATTATTCCTTAACAAAAATCAAATTTACATTAATATATTTAAGATGCATTGCACTAAAAAGAACAATAATAATCAAACATTATGCAATAGCATGATGTGGGAATAAAATGATCTCAGTTTATAGAAAAATGTTAGACCTAAAATGTCGACAACAATGTCACAAAGTCATGTTGTTTTGAACTTTGAGCTTTTCTTTCAAAGAGCAATTTGTTGGCATAAGAGATGTCATTTTTATTACTGAGATAATCAAACAGTACTATTACAAAACTACACGTGTCAAAATCAACGAAGAATAGAAGCTCGACTTTCATGCAGAGCTGCGCAGACTGACAGGCGCATGGCATCAAAATCCCGCAAATCTCTCGCGTTGCTCTGATGTCATACAGCGGTCAGTCTGCGCAGCGCCGCATGAAGTCGAGTTAAAGCAAATGACCAGTAGAGGGCGAAAGACTCTCACAGACTGAGCGGTCTCTAACAAAACCTTAACAGATGTTTAAAGCCTCGGGCATTCATCCAGACAAAATCTGCTTTTCTTCCTCAGACACAAACCGTATGCAACGTGAGTAATTCATATTTTAGTCTTGTTCACTGTGTTTGTTCTTGAACCAAAAATACTCCGTCATAGATCTGATAAACAAATTCATTCAGAAATTAAGAGCACTGTACGTGTCACGTGACACACATCTTAAAACTTCACATCACGCTGTTTATCATTCAAATCAACACAAATCCTTTATGTAGTGTGTTTTAGGTCTTAATCCAGTAGGATTTAATGGTCTGCTATGGTTCCCATCCTCCAGATAAAGTCCCACTTAAACTAACACATTACCAGTAGAGACCCTCAGAGACCAGTAGAGACCCAGAGACCAGTATAGTCTCTGTTCAGTTATGGGCAAACCATTTATTCCATTAGACTCTATTTCTTTTAAAATCATCTAAAATGTGCTGCTTTTATTTTATTCGAAAGAAAATGTTTATTTAAATGACTAAAGTTACTTGAAACCAATTTTTTGTAGTGGGGACGGTGTAAGTCTGATGGACTGGCCTGATTCTGCAAAAGCCAGCGTCCATTAAACATTATACAAAATCAATCAGCGTCGATTAAGTCTGTGTTGTATCTGTTTTGACTACCACTAATAATATTATTTCTACCATCTATTCAACCTCACTTAATTCTTTGCATGGAAAACAATACAACTTTCCTGCATCCCTTGAATTGGAGGAAACTGCTTGGTGGGTACAGTTACCAAATGCCAAATATCTCAGGGGTCTCGTCTGTCCACATTGTCTTCCTGTTTATCAGGCAAAAGTGGTGAAAAAAATGAGCAATAAGTCTTTTAGCTAAGATATCTTGATGTTTTACTCCAAATTTAAAGAGTGAACATTCAGTATAGCTGACACCTTTAGTACTGTACATATGATGCTAACGTCCAATATTCCGTACATATTGCGTCCCTGTATTGATACAACCCCTGTTAGTAGCAAGTATCTGAGACATAAGTTGGCAGATGTGTCAGTCATTCAACGCTTCCTGTCTCGGCTTCACTATTGTGTTGGGTTTCCAAAGGCCGGAAGAGCCGAAGGAATTCAGATAGCGTAAGAAACCAATGACTGTGCTATACAAGGCAACAATAGGAAATGCCTCAGTTTTAACATGTATTTTAGCGTTTATCTAAGTATTGTGAATAAGAACACTTAGTAATAGGTTTTTGTAGATAAGTTGAAGAATGTGTCTGGAAGACAATAGCTCAAGTACTTTTAGTGTGACAAAAGCAAGAGACTGAGTGAAATATGAATCCGAATGCATCCCTGAATCTACACACGATCTTAAAACACTTCAGCGGAGAATGAGTTCTGTTATTTCACAATGCAATGTGGGTAATTCCCTGTCTGGACTCAACCTTCATTCTGTCATGCCAGAAACGCATTCTATGTATTACAAATGTTAACCTCCTTTGAAAATCGCTTTGAATAAAAGCTAAATGACTAAAAGTGAGTGTGTTATATAAATACAGACGAAAGCTCTTTCCGGCACTTAACGTGCAGCACATCACCACGACTTTAGAATTTCCCAGATGATTTGAAGGAAATTGTTTTGAGGATCTCTCAAAAGAACTCAGCATCACATTTAAAACAGTCATGCCTGCTTGGTGATGCCCGTTCGTTGCCAGCTCACCGTCATTAGAGCTGACGGGCTACAAAGATTTCCTTCATAACCCCAGCCTGAAGGAATTCTGTGGTGCTTACAAAGGTTGCGACACACAATCTCCCATTGACAGCAGTGTGCTAAGTTCCAATAGATCAACTCAGAACAGATTTAACACCTCCCTCTGGAACACAATGAATGGAGAAAAGCTCCAAATGTGAGGAGAAATGCAGAACTGTTAAATGTGACTCAAGAATGAAGAGTAGCAGTTTTATGCAGTTGTAAAACGAATGAGCAAGTTAGGAACTTGGCAAATAGATGATGGTTTGCAGATGGAAAATAGTTGATCACAGAAAAAGAAATTCAGCATTGGTGAATTATGTGTTTAGTTCTTAACGTCTATAGTATAACATTTAGGAGTGTAGCCGACTCAAAATTGTTTGTGCTATGAATGATTCAATTTACGCCGCTTGTTCGAGAAAGTTCTGCTATTACTTTTCTAAGCAAATGGGCCTCAGATCATGAAATGCACAAACAACTTCCTGAGACGCACTTTAAGGGACATAAGCCATATGTAAGGATCAAAACTAATGTATGGACAAGTTAAAGCTCTTTTAACTTGCGCCAGTAAATAAATAACCAGCCTCATGGCAACGGTCACAACAGCCGGGCATCATGGTGGCATGGTTTCGCACAGCCAGCTCCATTTGGCACATGTGTTTCCTTTCATAACATAAATCTAAATGTAATTTTCCTTTCAGTGTTTTCCTGCGAGGCCAAACATGTTTCCTATAGTAGCGGAAACAGATTTGTGTTCTTATTCAAGTTACAAACATGTGAGTAAAAAACACAAAGGGTGCCATGCCAGCTGAAAAAATAGCAGTGAGTGGAGACATCTCTGTTTTTTATGTAATGTGCCCTGAGTATGCGGGTGACTCATTTTGTAAACAGCACCTAACAACTACTTGTTGCGTCGCTGTTAGTTGTGGTCAAGGCAACATGTTCAATGGCAGATTATGCCCTTTTAAAAATTGCTGATTGAGTTAAATCCTTCGTTCCTCTTTTATGCCTTATATTTGTCTAGAAATATCCACCTTAGCAACCACAGGCAGCGGTTTAAGGAAACTGTGGTTTGGGACAACCCTTTTTAAGTAGATATTAATGCTGTGTACTGTATTTTGTAAAGAGGAAGCTATGAATCAAACAACACCCAGATGTTGAAATCATATGATGTAACACTAACATTAAATAAACAGTGAACTGTAGCTCTAAAAATTGTATTGGTACAACATGTTACATGTCTGTAACTTATTGACAGAAATGTCAATCATTTTTTTAATCATAAAATACAAACAAATTGCAGTATCACCTCAAAATTATTTTTCATGTGACAAATAGCATAGCTAAAGTCTTAAAAATCAATTGCGTCATACAAATGTGAGCCAGTCGTTCAAAGCCAATACCGTTGTTATATTTTCACATAATGTTCTTTAAATTATGATTTTTTGTTTATTTTATGTTGTTTTTCCATCTTTTACGGGGACATTCCATAGATGTAAAGGGTTCATATTGTACAAACTGTAAATTCAATCACCTAAACCTCAAAGCTATTTTTGATTTTCTAAAAGAATCATTTATATGATTTATAAGCTGCTTTCCTCATGGGGATCAAAAATGTTTCATCTTTGTGGGGACATTTTGTTTACCAGGTCCACATGCACGCACACACACACACACGCTTGCACGCACACCTACACACACACACACACACACACACACACACTATATCTTCCCCTTCTTTTTCTCAATGTAAGTCTTACATTTTCTCAGGGCTTTGCCTGCTATGCACCAAATTGTAAATTCTTGTGTAAATGATCGTGCTGGGACGGGATCTTCCCTTCTAACCATTTCTCACTGGTTGAGAAAAACGTTGCCTCACATATCCATTCTCATCTTTATTCCCTGCCATCTTTCTCTTTGTAGTTTTTCGCCACTCTCAGTGCCTCCCATCGTTCTGACAACACAGATATGTAAACGCTTGTGGTGCCGGAGCGTCTTTTGAAAGCAATACCGCTGAAATCTCTACCAAATAGTTTTTACATGACCTAATAAATGACATCTTCACTTACAGAAGAAAACAAAGATGATCACAACGCTTAAATTAAACTTTGTGTTGTAGAAAAAGCTTACTTGTCCACTCACGTGAACAAATGAAAAAGGTCATTAAGACATTATTCCTCATTTCAAAGTGGCTCCCAGGAGACATATCGTTGACAGCTCACTCTGCTGTTGGTCGCCCTACACGGGGGACTTGATGACATCATTTAGATGAAAGATGAGAGAGGTATGTAATTAGTTGCAGTAGCGTGGATCTTGTGCCCCTTGCCTTTTATGGTCTTCTAGAGGCAGACCTCATAAAACACTGCTCTAATCCGTGGAAGATTTTAAGACACTCCCAAGCTGTAAAAACATGGCTTTAAAGGTCCAGTGTATGACATTTCAATTCAATTCAATTCAAGTTTATTTATATAGCGCTTTTCACAATGTGTATTGTTTCAAAGCAGCTTTACACGGGCAAACAGGAAAAAAGAAAAGTTAAAACACAGCACAGTGCATGGTATTTATACAACGAGTAAGTTCATTCTAATAAATAACATCTAATTTCTAAATAAATAAATAAATGAATGAATGCAGTCTCCCGGTGAGCAGGCCAACACTGCCCTGCTGTGGCGAGGAACCCGAACTCCAATGATTTATTAATGGAGAAAAAAACCTTGGGAGAAACCAGGCTCAACCGGGAGGGCCAGATCCCCTCTGACGTGTCATAGCTGCACTCAGACCGCTGACGTGTGGTTTAGGTTTAGCATTTAATACCAAATATTGTAACTTCAGCATTAATAAGACAAATAGTCCGTCTTTGCTCTTGGTTGGGGATGTAGTGGTCTGAGCTGGGATGGTCCGATGGTCATATTTCTCTTGGCAGCTGGTGGAATTGCCTTAGATGGAGCTGGGATGGTCAGTCAGTCTGCAGCTGTATCTTGTGTAATCTCAAATTGGGGATGGGCATCTGTCGGTCGCCTGGACATGGTGGAACTTCTTCCTACCTCGGGATGGGCATCCCGAGGCAGAGGCGGAAAGAGAATAAAGAGAATAATTAGCGTAGCTGCTGTTCATTAACTATGCATTAAGTGAAAGCTTGGCTGAAAAGATGACATTTAGCGGCATTAAGTGGTGATGTTACGAATTGCAACCAATGGCTCATCATTCGCTTCTCCCTAAGATGCCGTTATGTTTACACTTCTTTGGCGAAGGAGATAACGTATTTACGAGTAGTTTGTCGTGTTATGGTCTATTAATGCATAATCTTTTATGCAAAAGTTGCTTTGATTTAAGTGCGACAGGGATAATGACATTACAGGAATAAATCATTCAATGTTTATTAACAATTTTTTAGCACTTTTCATAAGTGACCACTATAACAAGCCACGGCAGACTTTTATTTTGTAAGTAACAATTTTGGTCATGGGTAAACTATTCCATCTGAATGCCAGTCTTTGTTGACTTCAAAAAATGAATGAGAGACTTTATTTTGTAAGACACATTTTTGGAAATGGGTAAACTAAACAATCTGAATGACATTCTATGTTGACTTCAAAAAGGTTTTACCAGCATGTTATGCTTCATTACCTAAGAAAATAAAGCATTATTATTAATGAGATTCAATAGATATTTATTGGAAAACTTGTCAGAAAGTCGTTTCCTTCTTTCAATGGGTTAGTATCCCACCATTCCTTGAGCTCTGTCACAGGTATGACCCTGTTTTCAGCAAAAACACCCTGCCTTACGTTCATGACTAATACATCTGTTCCCTCTTCAGTGTGCACTTTAAATTAGCTCAACACTCTCCTATTTACAGGGCCATAGTGGATGTGGGAACTCGGGGGCCTTGCCTGACACGAATTGTGCATGGTGATGTCAGCGGAAAACTCAAGTAACTGATTTCATGGGGAGGGGAACTGAGAGATGACATCATCTCATTAATGCTTTGGCCATGAAATCATTTCAGTGCATAAAGAGCATTGCATTGTGGTCAGGGACGAAGTGACCACGTGAGCACGTCCCTCTTTTTTATTTTGATAGATTTGCTCATCAAAAGATTTAAATCATTAATTTAATCACTCTATGTCGCTGCAATTTTGTAAGACTTTTTTCGGTGAAACAAAATGTTAATGCATGAAGATTTTATACAAACCATACTTTTTCATTTAATGAAAGTGAATGAGAAACAGGGCTGTCGAGCTTCAAAAAGAACACAACCACGAAATGTGAAATTGTTCCATGTGACTCATGCAGAATATTCCAAGTCATCTGTGTCCACATAATACAGTATCTTTGGTGAAAAACTGATTCAAAATTAATGATGACTTGAATATCTTTTCCTCAAAAAGAAACAATGGGAATATATTGCAAGTCGTACTGACCATTGAAATGAAACCTTCATGTTTTAAAAGGGTTGTGGGGTCACGCAGATAGAGTGCAGAGAGATGCTTTCTAAAACTTAGGCATGAAGAATGCTGGGATTTTGGGATAGAAATGGATAAGGAGAAGAGCAGGATGGATGTAGCGGTGCCTGTTTCTCTGTTGCACTTGTTCTAAAGGTTTATCATCATTTTGACAGCGGCCTATCATGTCTTGATCATCTGGTGAGGGAGTAGAAGAAGCAAGGAGTCGATGTAAGTTGTGGCAGGACGGTGATTCTCATGAGAAGATCTGATCGTGAGAAAGTGTAGAGGGAGGTTTTTATTTCACAGAGTTGCCAAAGGGCCTTTACACCATCAGCGTGGTCAGTTTGGGTGTAAGGATAGCTGTGGTATGTATCTTCTTTCATCGTGAATTTGTTTATCTATCGTGTTTTACAAACTTTAGAGAAAGATGCTCAGCATGTGAAGGGCTGCTAGACGCTGTCATTGACTGATTCAGGATGTTAATGGTTCACATCAGGAACTAAAGGTGGTAAAGCTGGATAGATACACGCTACAAGCAGGTCAAGAGTTCAGGACATTTTCTGCGATCCATAATATCGGGTAAATGATGAAAGAGGGAACATTCTGCTGTGATAAAATATCACCTGATCCATACTCAAATTCCAAATGATTCCTTTATACCAGATTGCAGGTTACAAAAGTGCTTGCTTGTCCAGACAGATAAAACACGAGAGCACTTTGAAAAATAGGGAGAGAGAGACAGAAAATAACTTTTTACCAAAATATCCGACAAGAGAACTATTCACAATGGTTTACTGAAATCTTTGAGAACATTGCAGAGGACCCTGCTGAGGAAAGGGATATATAAAGAGGTGACTCAGGGTAGGGATCGTTTCCGTTGGGCCTTAGAGAGAGAAATCAAGCCTTTGGGGTCAAGAGAAACACGCTTTAGCTTTTTTAGGGTTGCTGTAGATGTTTTAGTCTGGGAAACAGTTTTTAATCTGAATATATTCTACATAAATTGAGGTGTGACTAGTCAGTGATTATTCAGATGAAAGATTTCCGTATGGCTTCATGTTCCTGGAATGAAATCTTTGAAGTCTTTATTCCAAATTGTCACTGGTAAGAAAGTAGATCGTAGAAAAATGAATGAACGAGTAAATTCATAGCCAGCACATATAGTTACAAATTGAAACTAATTGAAATGATGTTGTTTTTTCATTCATATGAAGAAATGAACCGAAAACTTTACACAAAACAAAGTTTGTTTACTTGCCATTTTATTGGAATGAAGGTAATATTTATTATTATTTCATATTAAGGCTGTCAAACAATTTAACGTGAAAATCGCATCCAGAATTAAAGTTTGTGTTTACATATGTCTGTGTACTCTGTTTATTTACTCTATATAATACATGTATATTGTAACAGAACCACTAAGACGGCAAGAGGTAAGAGCTTCAACAATGTTTATTAAACACACAGGAGAAAAACAGGTAAGTACAGAGCATAAGATGAAGGGAATTTTTTATTGTACTGTACTTGTGTTGCAGAAGATCGTGGATGTTGAGGTGGTGAATCCGGGGGAGTGCAGTTGTGGAAGTAAAGTGTAGTGAAGACGTGGAGAACTTGGAATACTTGGAAGACGTGGAGAACAAGGAAGGCTTGAGAATCCAATCGGGATAACAGGTAATTTAAAAAGGTAGGTATGAGCATTTGAGTCCGTTTCAACTATTCAACAAATATTTTAATGTATTTATTCATATTTACCAATATTTTAAAATATTTATGAACTTTGATATATTTTTTAATTGTATATATTTTATATTTAAATATACGCATGTGTTTATTTATACAAAATTAAAATGCACAGTAGACTGTATTATGTAAACATAAACTTTTAATCTGGATGCGACTATTCACGATTAATCGTTTGACAGCTCTATTCATACAATGTTTATACAAGGTCATAATTTAGCAATATTTTCTTACAGTGTTTCTCACATCTTTTTGCTTGTCTTTACTGAGGCCTTTTTGATGTTTGACCTCTTTGGTGAATTCAGTGCTATTGTGTTCTTGAGTACACACACTTACATTCTAAATAGATGCTCGTAAATTTGCCACCCCGGGTGGACGTAACAGGCATTCGTTGTTTTTCCCACAAGCCCACCTGTTGTGTTTGGTTGGGCAGTGGTATCCAGTGGTGTTTAGTCTCCTGTGGGCTTCCTGTTTTCAGTGAATGTTTGGGAGGGGTGGTGCTTTACTGGCCGTGGGGGACTAAATTATTTTCAAATATATGGTTAGCAGCATAGCTAACAGTTGGAAGTTCAATATAGCCAAATGAGTGCAGTTGAAATATCTTCATGAAAAACAAGACAAAATAAAAAAATATATTAAATCATCTTAATAAAATCATCAATAAAAGGGTATTCCTTTTCAAAGAATATATGAAGTGTTTATATGCCAAAACAGATAAAACTGTTGTTATATTATATTATCATGTTTTATTGTCTTTTTAGTTAACTGTATTTTCTTTTGAGTCATAATTATGTTATCGAAAAAAAACTAACTGCAGTTTGATTGATCCTGCACAATAAAATAACATGATTTTTAAAAAGGTATCTGTTTTTGCAAATGAACTCTTCCTATCTTTAATCAAGTTAAGTTTTCATAATAAATCTTAATTAAAATACTTTTCTTATTTTAACCATAAATCCTTTCAAACTTTGGTACAATAATCATTCGAACAAAAAGAAAAGCATTTCCAAAACGTTCAAAACAATTCAAAATATTTGACGTTTTATACTTGTTTTTAATCTCCAATTTTCCTTGTTTTAAGGATGACTTATTTCTATTTGAAAGAAACATAAAAATAGTTAAATCATCTTCCAGATGCATACATATAATGTAAAGTGAAAATGATTATCAATAACATCAATTATTATGAATACATCTCTAATGGAGGAAACACAATTTTATCACAATATTTCATATTTCACACCTAAAAGTATTATCTAAAAAATGATACGCTCATTCCAAGCACTTTAAAATGATCACAGTAAAAACAGGGCAGAAACATGTACGCTACCGTAAGACCGGCGTGTTTTCATAGTATGTGTCTTTAATTGAATTTAGTGTACGAGGAAATGTCGTGTTAAGCACATTCAGCTGTGAACAGATTTACTGTTAAAATCTGTACAACAGCCAGAGCACACAGAGGAAAAGTCATACAGCACAGACACCAGCATGACAGCCACTGTTTCCGTTCTCTAATGTGTTGATGTGTCCAGCACCTATCCGGTTCCACAGTGGCCATTACACACCACTGAGAGAAACTAACCTGGTTACCAATGGGAAAACAATCCAGCATGGGTCCAGCAGGTGATGCTGGGTGCTGGGGGCAGTCGGTGTGTCATAATACCCCACAGCTTCTCCTGCAGGGATCCCCCGCCTGTAATTAATTACAGCTTACGATGAGTTCATTATGTTATTTATAGTTTCTCTCCAAATACAGGGGTCGTGGAGAGGGATCATGTTATCCTCTCTGAGAATAAAGGACATCTGGGCTCTGGGCCTGACCATGTGCTGCTGAGCATACTTTAACCTGAACTATGATGAATGTTTGTTGTCATGGGAATAGAAACGACTTCTATCACAAGCTGAAGCATGTATGGATTGTTTGTGTGAGTGCACGCAAATGTTCTTGGTTAACAATTATAAACCAATGAGACCCTCCATCCGTCCCAGTACTGTAAATAACATTCCTCCAATCCACTGGAATTAGATTTTGAAAAAAAAATTACTTCACTGTATATCAGCGAATGATCGGTGTGAGTGTGAACTCATGAGGAGTGTCTTGGTAAAGTCATAAACCATAGCGGGGTACAAAGTAGGGGATTCCAACAGGCACAGATGGAATTTAGGGTCAATGCACGCAACGATAATTTACAACCATCTTGAAAGGGGAGATTTGGGATGTCGTGCCACCAGCCGTCCAAACTCAAACTTTCTCTCTTTCGCATTGGTTTTCACCTGTGCCCGTCTGGTAGGGTGGCAGGACGAGCCTCAGCTGTTTTCCGTAAAATTCCATAAGAGTATTAAAAACAGTAATAAAATGTAATAGTACTGTGGTTAGCGTAGCTCAGATAATTCAGTCAATTTGAAGAATTTATGAGAAATGTTGTGTTTATATTGAAATCTCATTTGACCTTGAAGAGATCTGTTGTAAAGCACTACAAGAGACACATAAAATGCTGGGTTATTTCAACCGATGTTTGGGTCCAGTACACACAATTTGTTGGTTTATGTTTACACCCTGATGGGTTTATGCATATATTACCTAACCATGAGTTGAAAAACCCCAGCAACGTGCACATAATGTGAACATAATCTTAACAAAAGTCTAAATTTCTCTCCATTTAATTATATATTTGTCTATGAGAAACAATCAAGAGATCTCATTTGTGATCGTATATTCCTATTGGTGTCTCTTTCCAGGAGACATTTCTCTCCCTTCACCTTCTCTCAGACTTAGCTGAAGAGATTTCATGGTGAAAGGTTGCCCAGGCTTCTCATTTATCTAACTTTCCCAATCCAGGCCTGACAAAACGTATTCCCTCAGACAGACTTCACAGGGAAGACTCAAACGGCTGCCGATTTACGTTACTTCCACATTGGTTGGCTTCCAGAGGAACTGATAAAACCATTTATATTGCAACCCAATCTCGCCTACGCAGGGTTCAGCGCGGAGGGAGGGAACGGCTTTTAGCCTTCATAAATTCTCAAGCGGTAATTTGAGATGTTAGTGTTTGTTCATGATTTGTCAGTGATCTTACACAGGTACGGTGAATATCCAGGTCATGTCCTTAATAAAGAAAAATGAGCTTCAGTAGACAAGAGTGGAATCTTGAGTCCACTGGAATTTTCAGAGATAGTTAGGTGTATGTGGTTGATAAACTTAAAAGATACAAATGCCCTAAAGTATATTTCGAGCTGTTTGTGGTGCTTGATTGTGCAAAAGTGGCCACCACAGTGCCTAGGTGTTGTGTGGTTGTCAGGGTGTTGCTAAGCAGTTGCAAATGTGTATTTCATTAAAACTAGACAACTAAAAACACAAAATTATTTTGTGCTAAAACCAAAGCAGTATTTGTCCAGTATTTGTACAAATTGAATAAAACCAAAATGTAATTTTTATCTGAAAAATCCATGCATTCTCAAGCGCGCCACACAGTGTTCAATGAAGACATGTAAGGGGTGTAGCAGCAAGACACTGGTTGAGTGCGGATTCTCTCATATTGAAAGCGTTTATCTTAAAACTTTACAGTTAGCCTAGTATCATTTTGATATGCATTGTTAAAACAAATGCGACTGGGGTGAAAATATTTTAAATATTTTGCTCTCCCCAACATAATGTACCTTCAGCAAAACGTTTTGTTCAACAAGAATATTCTTCTTTTCATCAGAAAACTTTCGCATTCATCAGGGATTATTTGGCACTCCCTTCTGCAAATATGAGCTCCTACTTTGACGAGAAGGCTGCCCAACTGCTTTTGCCCAAAGGAATGACATTCGTTTTTCTTATTCTGCATTAGTTCATATGGATTATTTTCATATGCTTGATCTACATTATCAGGAGATGAATCACCTTTAAAACACTTACGCTTCTGCATGAGGTGACGCATCCTCTCCCTCACTGGCTCCAATGAATTTGATTAATATTCCAAAAAAGGGAACAGCACACTATTACAATAATATAAAGAACAAGAAAAAAAGGAAAAATGTTGTGATACATTTTGAAAAAAAAACATTCTTAGTGCTATAAATAAATTTAAGAGATTTTACAATGCGCGAAATCTCAGCAAGACATCAAACCTATGCAAATTTTTATTTAAAAAAATCTAGGCTACAATGCAAAATAAAAAGATTAACAGAAAGATCGATAGCATGGTCACTGCAAAAAAACAAAGAAATATGTATTGACATCTCTCCCTCATATGGATCTCTTTTAATGGATTATCAACATGTTAAGGACGTGTAATTTGGTCAAATTACTAAAATGATACAAAATATCATGTGATTGTTGCTTGTACTGGCAGCTCCATCGTTTTTTTTAGGACTGGTTAGGGGACCCCCCAAGAGCCTTGACACAATTCGAAGACTGGTACAGAGGTAATGTTTAGTCTACACAAAGGATCCCATCACATGATACTTGCCGTGGTCTAAATAGTTTAACATGATTGGTTATGGATATTATAGAGGAAGCTGTGATTCACCTAAAATGTAAACAAATCAATTTTTCTATGTAATTTGAATGTCTGTCTGTATGAGTAGTTACCATTTGTGTTGACAAAAATGTTTCATTTCTCAAGTGTTCTCAAGCATGTCATAAAACATGAGTTAATAAATAATTAATTATTAAAAAATGTTGTAAATAATCATAAAGTCATTTCATGGATAGTTTGAAGAGGTTTTAAGAACAACATAAGTCTTGTAATTGATAAGTACCACACAACAGTGACCAAAATATATGCATCCTCATTTAGACTTTCTTAAAGCTTGAATGAAGGCATGTAGTGGGTGATTAAACTCATCTTTCCCTAGGGCTACCTTTACACGCATGCACGCACGTACAAGTCTTGTGTGTGATGATAGGTTTCATAGGGAGTGAGGTCATAGGTTTCTCTTTAATGTCACACACTTCCCTGTTATCAGGTAAATCAAAGGTCAGCATTTTATAACAAATCTGTGGACACATTTCAAATGATATCTATTTTTCTTGTTTTAGGCTATACTGTAGGTCAACTGGGCACTTGGGTTTGCTTATCACAAACAGTGTATTTTGATTAAAACTAGTTTACACATTTACTAGAACTACTCACTGATTTTCAGTCACTTATTCGCTGAGATGATCTGTCACGTGTCAGTTGACCCAGGCTTTGTCATTCAGTCTTTTCCACTGACCACTCCTGCTCTTGTGTTTGTAAAATTAGAGGGCTAAAGGCTGGCGATTGAATTGAGAAAGAGCCATTATTATACAGACATAGCATGTGAGGGAACTTAACCATCATGAGGGCAATGAGTCTTAACGGCTCCAGAAACTCATGCTGGGATAATGAGGGGGGACCGTCGCAATGTCTCTGCCCAGCATGAATGCTCTTTGACCGGGCTGGATGTCTGCTAATCACTGCTGTGGGAGGAATCCATGCCCAAAACAATGGACTGTGGAATTCCAACAATGAAACGTAATTAATCGTTCATTTTAAACAGCCACAAAATGGCTTTCAAGTTCAGAGCGGCATCTGAAGAATGCTGATTTAAATATAAACAGAATTGAATTGTTTTTGACACCGTGTTTACACCGGGCGTGACGCGACAAAAGATTTTAGGAAGGCATTAGAACCCATTATAATTAAAAATTTGTCCAAATTGGATGCGGAAAACCCATTAAGAAAAAGCAGGTTGTCATGTGGCGCCGCGCCTGTTGCGTCCGGTGTAATTCCAATTTTGTTTGGTCACCAATGTTCGTTCATATATCTTATTTTGTGTTATTCAGACAAAATAAAGGTTTGAAAAGAAACGGTAAACTACTTAAGGTTTTTTGTATTTGGTTTAACATAGAAATGGAAGCCAAACTTCCCTTTTGCGCTTCAATGATCTGTGAAGCCTCCTTTGTGTATCCTTGGTCACCCAGACGTGTTGAATGACCCTTCAGGATAAGATAAGGCCACAACGCTTGTGTTTGACCATTTATCTTTGGCAAGTGTCAGCTACGTTGACTACGTGTCCACTTCGCTTAATCTAGATGGCATTCTTTGAGGTACGGTCAAACTGTGATATGGTCCTCTGGAGGTCAACAGTTTCATCAACTCTTAACTTAGGTCAAAATAGGTCACAATGCTAAAGTTTAAATGAACCAATCTGCTCTATAGACATTTGAAGACGTATTCTCTTAAAGGTCCAGTGGATGAAATGTAGCAGCATCTAGCGGTGAGGTTGTGAATTACAAGCAACAGCTCACTCCATTTCGAAGCACTACGGTGGCTGACACTGGACTAAAATGTAGTCACATTTTCGCTTCTTTGCTGAAAGAGATTTGCGAAATGCGCTCTGTAGAGCAGTTTTTCCATTTAGGGCTACTGTAGAAACAACATGGCGAATTCCATGCAAGGGGACCCGCGGTGTATGTAGATAGAAATAGCTCATTCAAAGGTAATAAAAACATAACGCTTCATTATGTAAGGTCTTTATACACCTGTGAAGACGCAGCTATGTATATTACATTGCATTTCTGTCAATAGATCCTCGAAAAATGTACTCATTGAACCTTTAAAGGAGCAATGTGGGATTTTTAGGAGGATCTAACAAAGCAATCTCTTCGGGTGTGATTTTTAGACGATCTTTCTCTCCAAGGTCTCTCTGCTGGAAAGTATCTCCATACATACAGTATCTATGAGTATCTCCGCTAAAAGCTTCAGTACCGCGGGTCCTAAGGGGTCTCTGCTGGAAATTATTTATAATATTAACGCAGGTCCTGACTTTTAAACTTCTTTTTATATTTAAAATGCCCAGACCCTTTATTTTATGTAATAAATAACACAATCTTTCTACAGTCTTTCTAATGCTCGCATGATCTCTTCCCTGCGTCAACATGAGAATACACACTGTCTCAGCCGACGACATCTATCTGTACTGTGGGGGCCACCATCGTGTTTCGAAAGGGAGCGGCGAGCAATGAAAGGAGAGATTGGTTCTCAAACTCACCGCTAGTGGCCGCTATAAATGAATATAGTAATGATATACGACACAGTGTCATTCTGAGTTTTCATACTGGAAGTACCTTTTTGTTAATTTACTCTACAGATCTTACACATGCATAAAGTTCCGACTTGGTAATGGAAATTTTGTTTGAAAAAGTGTTCAAGACAAGAAAAGATGCAAAGCAAACCTTCTAAGAGGAAGCACCTATGTTATGATTTTTCCCAAAACATTCCAAAATGACTCCAGACAGAAAACAGAAATAAAAGGCAGAGGGAGTTATTGAAAGACACAGACGCAGAGCGAGAGACTGTCTCTCAACATATTCCCTCTGCCCTTTTCTGCACTCTTTCATAAGAGTCTGGCACATGTCACATCGTGTGTTACCAGAGCACAGATGCTGACAACATCTAGGGCTTTAATTCCCACTGTAGCACTCTGACCTCTCGCTGTCTTCATCACACAAACAAGAGGTGATGCTGCTGCATCACGACCCTCCAAACACACAAACTTACCATGACTATTACACTAATTAGTTTCCATTACACAACAAGTTAATTTGTGTAAACAATGAAAGTTATTTCAGTTGTAAATGCGCACATAGAGGCAGGGGATTGGAGGAGAGGGATACTCATCTGAAAAAGAAAATACATTTCAGACAAACATTATTCAGAGTGATGTGCACTCATAAATCTTATGAAATGAAACCAGGTCCGTGAATTAAATAATATGGCCAATTTTAATTTAATGTTGACTTCAATCTTTTACTAACTTAAAGGAGAAATTTGTCTTACCATTCCTTTAAAAACAACTTTGAAAAATGATACAAACTATGCCAAGACATCTTGTCACTTTAGATCGTATTTATCTTTATGGGAGGAAAATCGTATTGTTTAATATTATGGACAGCAAATTCATCAGAACCTCTATTTTCACTACCATTGCTACATGAATTCTCCCAGGGTTTAGTCTCATTCCAGAGTAATGCAAGTTATGCTTCATTAAACTGGACCTGGAAAACCTCCAAACGATGTTAACATTTAAGTTGACGTTCCCACCCTCCTTAAGTTGTGAAGTGGACTTATGCACACATCTCTGCACTGGACATTCACATAAACAAAAACACACTCTTTGTCCTGCTTCATTCACATGAACATTTCCCAGACTGAATTGGATTCCTTGCTAAATGCTTCCTTATTATCATGTGACTTTACGGGACATTTTCGGACCGATCGGGCAGATACTACCTCTCACAAATACACATGCACATATGCTTCAAAAGTTGAGGGTCCCTTGTATATTTTATTACTAGTAAACGCATCAAGACTGTGGAATAAAATAAATTTACCCAAGCTGTAAAATGTGAAAAAATATATAATTTGTTATGATTACATATGAAGATGTTTTGAAGAATTTATGAAAGCGAACAATTGAGGGGCACCTACTGAAATTTTTTCTTTCTACTTTCACATTAGTAGTCAATGACATCCCATGAATAACTTTAGTAATTCATGACAGAATTTTATTTTTTGGGTGAACTATCCCTTTAACCCTGAGATGATTTTTTTTTTCATTTGGTTGAAATCATCTAGTTTGTTTTGTAATAAAACATTTCAGTCAAGTAACACTCAACTTTTTGAATTGCATGTGTATGTGTGCACGTGATAAAGCTGTTTTCTCCATCAACAGGCATCTGTTTTGGGTCCAGGAGGAGAGGTGATGATAGGTCGAGCAGTGAGGTTGTAGCTGGAAGACTGCGTCACTCACCGCGATGACTGTGGGAACTCTTTATGCTGTTCTGCCATTGTAAGGCGGGCGGAGCCAGGTCTCGTGCCGACACCCCGGGTAAAGCTCTCATTAGCTCAGCTGGAGTTCCTTTGAGATTTGAGAAACAATATGCCTGGGCTCAAGCGTACACAATGGGAAAGAAATACACCCACCCTTGACCAGAGACGGGTCGGGGTCACATTGGTGAAACAGTGGTTTTGCTTACAACACACTCTTGTTTATATAAATGTCTTTGTTCTGATGAGCACAGAGAAAGATATTTGTAAGAATGCTTGTAACCAAACAGTTCTCGGCCTCCATTGACTACGATAGTAGGAAAAATGGTCAAAAGCATTGTTCCAAATATCTTTCTCTGTATTTATCGGAACAAAGAAATGTATACAGATTTTGAACAACTTTAGGGTGAGTAAATGATGAAAGAAGTTTCAATTTGGGTGAACTGTTGCTTTAATGACACACAGTGACCTCTGATGGGGTGATTTAGGGATGAAGTAGTAATGAAACAGTTTTCAAACTGAGAGCCATGCAGACCTTGTTCTCCCTCTCTTCTAATCCTCGTGTCACACCTCCCTAATACATATCAAACAGACACGTGTTCAGGGTACACCTGGAGTCTGCCTGTGCTTAGATAAAGCACACCTGTGGAATTCAACATCCTCATCCGCTGGGAGAGACCCATGCCACGTTTCAGCCAGAGGCTGAATGCCTATACCTAAAAGCATACAAAACCCTTATTTGAAAATCTATCTATCTTTTTCACTTAAAAAAAGTGTTATTTATTTAGCCTCATGTCATTTAAAACATCTAAGACTTGAAGATATCTTGAAAAATTTCTCAGTGGTTTTCTCTCCGAAGTCAATGGGGGCCCATGATGTTTGGTTACCAACATTCACAATAATATCTTCTTTTGTGTTCTGCAGAAAAAATAAAGTCAAACAGGTTTGGAAGGGCAAGAGCGTGAATGATGACAGAATTTACATCTTTGGGCGAATTATTCCTTTAAGATACAATAATCACAAGCTGTGGTTTCTCTACATGCATGTTTATATGAGAAAACAGGAAATCTGGGTGGAAATCATCTGGGTTTAAGGTGTTGTTATTTAAGCTTTCTTCACGAGGGTCCTTGTTCCACAGAAATTTTGGGACTCAAGAGAATCCCATGTGAAGTTCAATGTGACTCAACATTAAGGTTCTTATCAAGAAGCAGAACATCTCGGTATCTGACAGCATGCTTTCGCAAACCCATTTGCAATGTGTTTTCAATCAAAAGTACATATTTCCCTCTCTCACTTTTATTCAGCCAGTTTCGATGTCCAACTACGAATCTATCCTCTCCTCGAATGGCTTTGGTTTACGTTATCATATTTGTGCTTGTGTACATCACAATTTGCCGAAGGATTTTCATCAGTTTGGGGTTTCCAAGTTGAGGGACTTTACCCACCTTTGATCTCGGGCCACAAACATGGCTATGAGTCCTGTTTTCACTCTTTGAGCTCCCCATCTAAAAAAATGGCGTGACCTAATATTGCCCACCCATTCCTTTCTCACGGCGTTAATTCTGCAGAAGTCAGCGTTGACTGCCCCACAACTGAGAGATATGGAAGCAATTAGGGCCGTAGGAAAGCACGGGAACATTTAAAAAGCCTGAATGCTCTACAGTGGGATCAAAGCGGCTCTGTCTCCCCGCCAGCCAAACCATTGATCAACCGTTTGAGACTCGTGTGACACATGCGAGATGGGAGGTGAACTTGAGCGTGGATGAGAAGATACTTGGCTTTACTGTGGTGTGATCTTCTGTCTGGGTGGGGAACTATAAATGCCAGATGATGTTACATATGTTAGTTTGGTGGACAAACTACACTAAGGACAAAGTCATCTCCTGAAAATTGAGTCTGGTTGCCTGGAGTGACATCAGTAAAGTTGGCTGTCCACCTGGTTTGTAAACTCTGTCAATCCCTCACTCTCAGAGGCAGATTTCCCAACGTCCCCGAGCTCTTGTTTCAATAAGCTTCCCATCATGCATCATCTCTCTCTCCCTTTCTAAATTCCTCTCCTGGTTGGCCACATCTTTCATAGTCTCCTTCATCTGTACAGATCTGCTGACGTCAGAAAAGAGTTTCCAGCTGTAGTTAAGCGTACACAGACAGAACATGACAGGGCGGGCTCGCCATGAGAGCATGTGCTCTCCTCTATGATTTCAGCTTAGCAACCAGTTTGCTTACACACCAAACTTCCAGCTCACTCACACGTTCCATTCTCCAGCCAGCGATCTAAATAGTCTGTTGGGAAAAGGAAATGCCGCGAGTGTGACTGAAGGGGGCGGGGCGATATGAACGGCGGAGGGAATGAAGAGAGGCGGGGGTCCGAGCAACGACGGTCCCCCGCGGCCGTGTGAACCGCCCCGAGGGGCACTACGCCATATTGTTAATGCAAGCCAGACCTTAGGCGAAAAAGAAAGACAAGGAGAAAGAAATGAAGGATTTGCATAGAGGAAGAGCGTGAACTGGTTTATGGGTTCCCTTTGCGTGCTCTGCTGGCATGACTATGTAAAAATCACATGCTCCAAAGGTCACGTGTCATGGTATCGCTATCCTAAAGTTTATTTCTTTACCTCATCCAGAGTTCTCCAGACACTCTCCAGGCCTACTCGTTGCCCATAAGTGACATCTGGAAGGACCTCTTGGAGGGAAAATGAGGTCGATGGGATGTCACCGATAGGACAGCAGCCAAGTCTCATGAAGTGAGATGTTACATGATGCACCGTTGTCAGACTCCGATGTTTGATACGGCATTCTGGATCTCTAGTTTGAGAGTTATTTATATCTATGCGTGCACGAGGAGGTGGATGAATCTGTATTGACAAGGTCAGATGCACAGGTTTAGTATGTTTGTCTGGTTTCCCTGTAACTTAAGAAATTCGGAAAAACAAGAAAAAAGGACTATTCGCCAAATGGGTGAAACAAATCAACTTAAAGGGATAGCTCACCCAAAAATGAAACGTTAATTATTGTTTATTAGCCCTCACGTCATTTAAAACCTGTAAAATACTCTTTCTTGTTTAAAACTCAAAAGAAGATATTTTGAGAAAAGTCTCTGTGGTTTTGTGTCCAGATAATGGAAGTCTATAGGGACCCATGTTTTTTGGTTACCAACATTCTTCAAAAGATCTCCTTTTGTTTTCTTCAGAATAAAGAAAGTCGTACAGGTTTGAAATGATATTTTTGTGTGAACTATTCCTTCGATTCATGAAAAAAATATTATTTTTCATGTATATTCATAGTTTTATGGTGTTTCAAAAAAAGTCAATTGTTCTAATGAATTATTTTTAGCTCAGGTCTTTTGTTCCTGAGAAGCAGACTTCAGCAGTAGTCCCTGGTAAGAAAAAAGAGCTGAGATATTAAAGAGAGTTGTGGGTGAGCTTTAACAGGACAAAATGATTCATACTCAATGACAGGCCAAGAAACTGAAAGAAATAAGAAAGCCTGAAAGAAACAAGAAGTGGGTGTGTGAATGTTTGAAGCAGTAAATCACATGATTCACATGAGTTACTGAGTCATATTTACCGAGAGGTCTTTATTTCTTGCCCTATTCACTGGTAGAACTTGTGAACTATTATGTTCTCATCTGTCCAAAAAAGAAAGCAGAACATTCAACTTTAACACACTCAACAACGTTCATGTGATCTGTCGAAATGGCTCCACTTACCCTGGCCTCTTATCAACAGATCTGGGACCATGTTCCCTTTCTGTATTGAGATCATGCCAGAACAGACTCCACATCACCTCCTTTTGGAACCTTTGTATTAGGTCATTTTGGGAAGTATGACTGGACCCCAGGAACGATTTTTTACTGGTGGTCATGAAGGATACATATAAGCTGTGTCTGTGTTCTGTATCAATCAACACACTCACTGTAGACACCTTTAAGCGCGCTTGAATCAGCAGGATACCGATAAGGCCTCGGGGTAATATTCAGCCGTGTCTTTTTATGGGAGCACAGATGGCCATACAAGGTGGTAACAGTCAGTTGCAGTAAACAGTCAGACATTATAATGTTTGTCTGATAAAAGAGGATGAGCTGATTCACTCGGAAGAACCCATGCCTCACATCCTGTGTACACAGAGGATACAGACCGTATGTCTGTTTGCACGGGTTGTTCTGCATAAAGGTTATATTTAACAATGAAATTATCATGTGTGCCGTCCAATAAGACGGTAATTTATCTTACTGAATATGAACAGAGTTTAGTCACGCTAAAACAGACACTCACAGAATGGCAAATATAAACAGTTGTATTGGATTAAAAGCGTTTCAATTCCTGGTGGTTTACATGTTGAGGAATGCAGAACCTGATCCAAAAAGAGCTCTGACTTAACCAAATCTGAAGATGTTTCGTACCACCTCTTGTTCTTTGAAAGCCTATCTAAGTTTATTTAGGTGATAATGTCAACCCTGTTACGCTCATGTCAGCCCTGTGGACTGATACAACAGCATCCTGCCTCTGTTAGGCTCAGACTAAAAATACAGCTGTGGAATTTTTTTGAAATTTTAGAAAAAAATAAGAGCATTCCAAAATTATTTACAGTTTGTAATTGAATTGACTATTTATAGGCTAAATATAAGTTTGTAAACATTCGGGATGCGTGCGCATCTCGGTTGCAAAAAACTCGGAAAAGATAGCCTTTATAACAACTAGAGAATTCCACGGATACGGTATACAAAATAGTTAGACATAGAAAACCTCACCTGAAATAAAATAAACACAGATTCGGATGATTTCGTCAGTCCACCCTGTTCGTTTAATGACTTGTATAGCTTAAAATGGCATATTCAACAACGGTATTCCATAGGAAATTGTCAGGAATGTTCACGGGAGAGAACCCAAATGCTAGGCAGCAGTGCGTGAAAAACGTAACTTTATTAGAAAACAAACCAAAACCCACGATGGGGAGTAAACAAGAACACAACTAATGTAAAACAAGAAAACAGAAGACTTCCCATGAGGGGGCAAAAACGAGAAAACAGCATAACAAAAACGTACTCTATAAGGAGTATGGTGACCCATACCCGAAATTTGACCACTGCATTTAACCCATCCAGAGAGTAGTGAACACACGCACATCAAGTCGTGAACACACGTACACCCGGAGCAGTGGGCAGCTACTGCAGCTGCCCAGGGAGCAAGTAGGGGTAAGGTGTCTTGCTCAAGGGCACTTCGTTCATTACCCACCGGCCCTGAGAATCGAACCGGCAACCTTCTGGTCAGGAGTTCTACCCTTTAACCATTAGGCCACAACTGTCCCCGATAAAATGGAATAAGCCAGATTTTTCATCTTTTACACTGTTGTTGGGTGACTTTGTCATTCATGAAGTTTGTTTCTGTTGGAATTCAGAAGACACTGGAATTATCACAATACATGTAGAAATGCTGATTAAAGGCAAAATCATAGTGCTATTTTTTCCACAACCATATGTTGTGAGGAACTGTCCTTAGTTAATATTTGTTGTACAGAAGTAACAGGGATGAATTATGGCACTGATTTAGAAGGCCATCATCTTTTCTGCCTCTTGTGCTTCTGTCACACTTCAGATTGTATATTGGTGGATGTCATCAGGTTTATTTATTTCATAGCGAGGTTGTGGTATCTCTAAATTTATCAGGGGCAGACTCTCACCCGCTAACAGATAGTTTTGTTTACTTTCACTGACTAATGTCGAACAGAGTCAAAGAGGGCGTTGGGTGTAAACCGGGCGCTCAGTGAGAGCACTGGTAATGTCGGAAGGTTGTGATAGATGACTCTTGATTTATGGGCTAACTTCACCAGAATGATAAACACCTGAAACTTTTTCTGATGATGGTGTTATTTTCTCCTTAGATGCTGTATATTTGTCACACAGAGACCACTTCTGAACACGTAAACAATGCTGCTCCAACGATGGTCCAGAAGAACTTGTTACAGTTTTTTACACTACACAAACTTTTGAAATGAAAACAACCAACAGAACATTTATAAATGAACCAAAATGTTAAAGGTCCTGTGTAGGATAGACTTGTGTATTGAACCGACACTTGCATAAATTCACTAGTTCTCGCCATGAATATAGCCTTAGATGCTTGAATGGTTTTAGGAATGGATCAATAAATAGGTAAAGGTCCAGTGTATGGAATTTAGCAGCATCTAGTGGTGAGGTTTCGAATTGCAACCACCCACTCACTCCACCCATCCATTTCAAAGCACTATGGTGGATGACACAGGTCTACGATGTCGTCGCGTTTTCGCTTCTTTGCCGAAGGAGATAACATTTACAAAACGCAATCTGTAGAGCAGTTTGTCCGTTTAGGGCTACTGTAGAAACAAAATGGCGAATGTCATGTAAGGGGACCCGCTGTGTATGTAGATAGAAATAGCTCATTCTAAGATGCTTCATTATGTAAGGTCTATACACCTCTGAAGACATAGTTATGTATATTATATTGCATTTCTGTCAATAGATCCTCAAAAAAAATACACCTTTCAACAAATATATTTATGATTTATTCATACATTATGTCAAATAAAATTAAAAAGTCCCCATGAACTGGAAGTTGAGATCGTTTTTACTTCCGTATTTTGACGCATGGAACTGGCAGCAGACTGATAGTTGAAGGAGAGGAGTTCTTTACAGGAAGGAAGGGGATTTTCAGATTTGAACAAAAGATTATGAGGCCACACGAATGTTAATAAGAGAAATACCCACATCGATAAACTATTTTCAATAAAACGCTGCAATATTTCATGAAAAAGCAGACATTGTCGATTTTTATTTCACTGGAACTTTAACATCTGCGAAATGGTCTATACACCTCATCAGCCTGTGAATGTATCTGAACCTTTTCACTAAACAGCGGCACATTCCTGTTGGAAAATCAAACCCTGCTTTTTCTTGTAAGGGCATTTGGATACGATTCATGCCAACATAGTATACTCCAAGAGCAAAAGCAATACAGGTCACCTCTTTGTTTATCTCTGCGTTAATTCATTGGCGGGCCACATTCTACATGGGTGTTCCAGTAAGCTCTTGTTAAAAGACAGAACTGATAGGTTTAAAAGCACATGCCACAATGTTAAAGCAACAACACTTTGGAACCACCAGAGTCTGTCTGTCAGCAGGAAAGCAACTGTCTCATCATTCTTCATCTGCCTGTCAGTGGCCAAACGCATTTATCAGAATGTTTGTTGTGCTCTCATGTGACATACCGTGCATTTGTGTCGGGACGGCTATAGACAGGCAGGCCTGAATTTCAGTCATCTCTCTCTGGGAAACTCAAAGTAACAAGGCTCTTAAAGAGGAGATCATCTCCTGGAGTCCTACGTGATATTAAGCTGCTTTTTCAATCCGATGAGATGTAAACCAAGTCAAGAGAAATTGTCAGCAAACTTTGTATGTTTATGAAGATATATACAATGATTTTTTTTACTAGCATTAAAGTAAATTCCTATCGCAAACTTACACATTAGTGTATAGCTTGTGGAGAGGCAGTCAAAACGGCGTATCTCATCGTAGATCTCTTTGAGAACTGTTGGCTCATGTCCTGGGTCTCACACCTGCTTTCATGTGTGCACTTTACTGTAAAAAAATGTCCTTTTATTGTAAGAGACGGGAATGCAACAGAGTCTCCGCACAAAACATAACAACATTCCTTCGTACAATAGCAGGAAGTGATGAATTGTTCCTGTAACGACACGTAAAGTCTGGACCAGATGCCTTAAATGATGCCCATGCGAAACGATTGAAAAGAGAACGGTCTATGTCCAGTCTTGGTCAATCATAGATGGTGGAGGATTATACATACACATGAAGATTTAGACTCTGTGAACTTGGGTCATCCCGACAGGTGGGCATGCCGTCTGGATTTCACAAATGGAAAATGAACTGGCATTATTAAGGGTCAGAATATCTCAGGTTACCGGCTCAGCTTAAGCGGTCAGCATGCCTTAGACTTCTCCATGAAAAGAAACATCTCGGCCCCGCCACAAGTTTGTTTGTGAAGACAACTGTGGTTTATTTTCATAGCAACTCAAGCCCGTCAAAGGAAAAGAGAAGTTTAAAACCATTCCCCTCTCAGCCCTTCCCAAACAGTCACTTCAGTAGTACGCTCAAACCGTTTCTTTGGGATACACAAAGGTACCCGCTAAACGCTAATCCAAAAACCCTCAGGGGAGATATGTTATTTTCTCCCCCAACGGACCCAACAGAGTTTAACGTCCGTCAGTAACGGTCCCCTTAACCGTACGGATGCCAATGTTATCACACCCATTGCTGCCATCTATATTAGGTTCTTTCTCAAAGTCTCCCCCTTTTTGCACTGTGAACATAGTCTTATAAGGAAGATCCTGTCAGATCCTGACAGGGCAGAAAGTGTTCCAGAACAATTCGGAAACGTGGTGAGTCACCAGTGGAACACAGTGTTGAATACGGTGTGTTAAGGTGATGGTGACCTTTTTTGGAGAAACGACAATCTCCAAACATGGCAGAGCTGTGCTGCAAAGGATACAGCAAACGATAACAGAATGTGTGATTTGATGCAGAGTATTTAATACAATAGACCGTGGTTTAGAGCCAAACCAAACGCACGGAGGATGTGACCGGTCAGAGGGTTTCTTAATGTTCTCTTTACAACAAAAATATAACCAGTTTTATTGCTCGGAGGTTGTTCTTTTATAGCTTAGGACACTAAATTGAGTTCTTGGTCATGTTTTATTGGTGTATTAAGTTGAGGTCATGGACAGTCCTTAAATAGCTCAAGAATGGAAATAAAAAGAAAAATTAAAAAGAAAAAATGGGATGATAATTTATATGAAGTATGTACATCGTTGTGAGGTTATTAAAGTTTGCTAAAACAAATGTTACTTGAAATAAAATAAAATATAATAAAGATACTATAAAGAAAATAATAAAGAAGTAAGAATAAAGAATAATATACAATGATATAGAAATATATTTCAGAAATTATTTAATTATTATACAAAATATTTTAAAATAATAAAAAAGGTTATGTTCTCTTAGCGATTAACTGAAATAAGTTTTAGCCACTAAAATTATTCACTAAAAATAAATACAACTGAAATAAAAATATATTAAACTTATATGGCAAAATAAAAAAGTTAATTAATACAATGACAAATGCACAACAAAATTGCTTAAATGTAAAATAGAACTATTAATATGTAAATGAAAGCAATTTCTTTTAATATTTAAAAATAAAAAATATGTTAATTTAAATAAAATATAATTGAATACACATTATTATACAAAACTATTAGATATTTTTTTAAGTTGATGCACTAAAATTATAAATTTAAAATCAACAAAAAATTTAATGCAAATAAATTATATTAAACGTATACAGCAAAATAACATATATAATAATACAATGACAGACAGCACACAATCAAATAACTAAAGATTTAATTAAAACTAATATAATAAATGTAAATAAAAACAAATTATTATTTTTTTATAAAAAATAACAATAAAACTGAAAACAAAACAATATTAATTCTGCAGAGTGGAAAGTTATGAGTCAAACATATCTAAGATAATCTTTAATGTGATAAAAGCCAATAAATTCTATGTTTAATTAAAGTTGATGTGAAGATGGCTTTGCAGTTTGGAGTACGAGAATTATTATGAGAATAATTTTTTCATTAGACAACAGTGTTCCTGTATGCTTGCTCTGAAGGATTTTTCAAGCTCATGAATGTAGAAAGACTTCAACTGTGATCCATGTGTGTTTATTTGGGTGTACGTGTGCTCAGGGTTCAAGATGGACAAAGCGGTGTTCCCCTGTGGCACCCCCCAAAAAATCTGATTTACTGCCTGTCTGTTCTATGCTCAGGATTCCAAGACACACACACACACACACACACACAGCTCCAAACACTCTTACCCATACGTTATATTTTTCCCCATCGGGCCTTACACTTACTCCAAAACTTGGATTTACCCAATGA